>NC_137040.1:16272996-16520496 GCF_032717465.1 Coenobita brevimanus | reverse complement strand
GCTTTTTGGGACCATTTTTTTTTTTTGCTCAAACATTTGCTTTTGGTCAGAAACTAAGGAAAATCACAAAGAAAGGTGTCCTTTGGGTCCAGAAATGGCTTACCTGGAGCACGTAAGTTTGACAGGTACTGCCATGCTCTATGAGTAGTCTTTTCGCCGTACGTTTTCTATAGTGGCACGGGTACTCTGAACTGATGCAGTATACATTTATTATCATGTATTCATATGTTGGAAATGTGTATACCAGAAGTATATTGGGTTTTATACAGAAAAAACTGAGAAATAAGGTATGTACCATTGTGCAACCCTAGCGAAATCGGTCGATTATGTCACCAATGGATAACAAACGTTATTTCATCATCTATTGTATTTTTTCATGGTCCATATTACTTCCACAATAAAATCATACCATTTTCAACTTTACATAATTGTTTGTACATATTTTGAGGCATTATGACAAGAATTAGCATAAAAGTAGAGCTTGTTTAGCATAAAAGTAGTGCTTGTTTACCAAGTGAGATCATTTTATTTCATGCTTTTTTCAACTCAGATTCTATTTTTTCACCTTTCAGATTACTTATAACATAATATATAACCCACTTACATGTTATACAATTAGTTTTATAGATGTACTTGCTTTACGAAAAGAATTAGCATAAGAATAGCGCTTATTTACCAAGTGACAACTTGGTCTTTCATGCTTTCTTCAACTCAGATTCTATTTTTTCACCTTTTTGATTACTTATAACATAACATATTACCCATTTACATGTTAGACAATTGCTTTTTCAGAAGTACATGTTATGAAAAGAATTAGCATAGAAGTAACGCTAATTTACGTAGGTAAATCATGTCATTATTTTTTCACCTCTGAATTTATTTTCTCCCTCTTTATAGCACTTCTCACATTACATTCTGGCCTTTTCCATGTTAGACGTTTGCTTTCACAGTAGTACATGATTTACAGTAAGCCTTATCCTAATAGAGAGAGAGAGAGAGAGAGAGAGAGAGAGAGCTAGAGAGAGAGAGAGAGAGTGAGGTGGGATGGTGGTACACTGGGAGACAGCTTATCCCATAATTGGTGGCTAAATTTAGAGCCCTTGGGGAATTTCCCACTCCTCTTACACCGTGAACAGAATTCTTCCTAGCGCTTATTTATCTACTGACTGTATGTTCTGTGACTTTCAACTTTGACTATTTTTCAACTTACATACTAAGAGTCGCGATGTTACTTCCAATATAACATATTACCCCTTTACATGTTATACAGTTGCTTTTATAGATGTACATGCTTTACGAAAAGAATGAGCATAGCAATACCGTAACCACGTGAGTTCAGGTCACTTGAAATCTAATTATTCACCTTTTATAATACTTCCAATATAACATATTACCCCTTTACATGTTATACAATTGCTTTTATAGATGTACATGCTTTACGAAAAGAATGAGCATAGCAATAGCGCTACCACGTGACTTCAGGTAACGTCATTATTTTTTCAACTCAAAATCTAATTATTCACCTTTTATAATACTTCCAATGTAACATATTACCCCTTTACATGTTAGACAAGTGCTTTCACCTTCTGCTAACTCACACCACGCCTAACACGAACACCATGTGGACGAATTGCCTCCCCCACACCACTCTCGCTTTCACGAATCTGTCTGCGCTCTCCCGCCCCAACACTTTCACTTTCTGCTGCCCTAACCATCCCCACACCACTACTTCCTGCCACAGAACACATAGAAGGAACATACCTGTGGACCAGTCGCAATGTGACGTCTGTCCCAATCCCACGTGGCGATATCTTTTCCTTCCCCAGCCAGGAAAATACGCCACCATGTACTGCTTCCTCGTCCTCGTCCTTGTCCTCATCTGATGGTATGTGTTGCTGCCTAGATGCAGCACGTGGTGCAGGCTGGCCGTCCCCTGCCTTCCTATATGTTATATATTTGACCTTCCTTGGGGAAGGGACCTCCTCATCACTGCTGCTGGTAACCTCCTCAGGCTGCACGTAATCGACATCGAGGGTGTCGTTGTCCAGTGGGGAATCACTATCCCCTGTAAAGGTATCCAGGGCGACTTGTATCTCCTCGTCTGACAGCCCACGACACGCCATGTCTGACCTGGGTGACTGCTGACAGGTTAGTTGATGATCACAGGGTCAGGTGGGGTTAATCAGGGTCTAGGGGATTATCTGCCTGGCGGCAAGTAGGTGAGGCTTGCGTAGGCGGGCGAAACAAAAATCGGGCGCGAATTTTGAAAAATGTGAAAATTATGCAACATGCACTGTTACCGCGTTAATTCACGTCGCCGGGACATGAGTGCACATCATGTGCGGACGTTAATTTACGTCGCCGGGACGGCGCGGGTTAAGAGCATTACTACATAAAATGGAAGAGAAATCGGAAAGAATTATACTAACTGGAGATTTTAATACAAATATACTCTAGGTATAATAAGCCAAGAAAGCTGTTGGGACCAAAAGCTCCTGGATCTTGTGCAAGAGTTTTTCGAAACACAACATGTGAGGGAAACCACCAGAAAAAGAGGACTCGATGTACCCTCAATGCTAGATCTCATATTTACTAGGCAAGAAAATGATACTGACAGTTTAATATATCACCCTACATTCTGCAAAAGCGACCATGCAGTACTAAATTGCAACTTCAGAATAGCATATGACATAGTTAACGGCAATGAAAGTTACAAAAAGAGCCTAAACTATTAAATGAGAAATTATCATGACCTAAAGAAGTCTATCTATCTATCTATTGCCAGACGCCTCAATCCCGTTTGGGGTGGCCACAAACAAATCGCCTCCAAGTCGCCCTGTCCCCCGCCATTTCACTGCCCTGCTCCTAACTCACACCCCCCTCTCTCATATACCTCTCCACCCCATCCCTCCATCTCATCCTTGGCCTCCCCCTCCCTCTTCCCCCCTCCACCTCACTCACATACACTCTCTTCGTCAGTCTTTCACCCTCCATCCTCTCCACATGGCCAAACCACCTCAGTGTGTTCCTCATAACGCTTCCTATCACATCCACATCCACACCACAACGCTCCTTTATATCCTCATTTGTCAGCCTGTCTCTCCATGTGACTCCACGGGCTCCTCTTAAATAACTCATTTCCACTGCTCTCACTCTTGACTTGTGTCCTTCCAACAACGTCCAAGCTTCACTTCCATACGTTAAGAGTTGGTATCACAATACTGTCATGTAGTAACTTTTTCACTTCCATGCTCACTTCCCTGTTTCTTATCACTGCTTTCAAAGAACCAGCAACTTTTCTTCCCTGCTGTACCCTTTCAAGCACTTCACCCTCCAAACCTCCATCCTTACTCATCACACTACCCAAGTACTTAAACGTACTCACATTTTCCAATTCCTCACCATCCAACCTCGCTGTACATTCACTGACTTCACCTCCCTCAAAGACCATCACTTTACTCTTCCCTACATTCACCTTTAGATTCCATTTCTTACACACTCTCCCAAATAGAAATAAAACCCTGCACACATCAGAAAGAGAGAAGGACCTAGGTGTGATTATCAATAACAGACTATCTCTGGCTGACCACATCAGTGAGAGGGTACGGAACATGTATACTATCTATCTATCTATCTATTGCCAGACGCCTCAATCCCGTTTGGGGTGGCCACAAACAAATCGCCTCCAAGTCACCCTGTCCCCCGCCATTTCATTGCCCTGCTCCCAACTCACACCCCCCTCTCTCATATACCTCTCCACCCCATCCCTCCATCTCATCCTTGGCCTCCCCCTCCCTCTTCTCCCCTCCACCTCACTCACATACACTCTCTTCGTCAGTCTTTCACCCTCCATCCTCTCCACATGGCCAAACCACCTCAGTGTGTTCCTCATAACGCTTCCTATCACATCCACATCCACACCACAACGCTCCTTTATATCCTCATTTGTCAGCCTGTCTCTCCACGTGACTCCACAGGCTCCTCTTAAATAACTCATTTCCACTGCTCTCACTCTTGACTTGTGTCCTTCCAACAATGTCCAAGCTTCACTTCCGTATGTTAGAGTTGGTATCACAATACTGTCATGTAGTAACTTTTTCACTTCCATACTCACTTCCCTGTTTCTTATCACTGCTTTCAAAGAACCAGCAACCTTTCTTCCCTGCTGTACCCTTTCAAGCACTTCACCCTCCAAACCTCCATCCTTACTCATCACACTACCCAAGTACTTAAACATACTCACATTTTCCAATTCCTCACCATCCAACCTCGCTGTACATTCATTAACTTCACCTCTCTCAAAGACCATCACTTTACTCTTCCCTACATTCACCTTTAGAGTCCGTTTCTTACACACTCTCTCAAACTCATCCACCAAGCTTTGCAGCTCCCCTTCGTCTTCACTCAACAACACAGTATCATCTGCAAACAACAGTACAGGGAGTTTCCAAACACTATCCTCTCTCACCAGGGCCACTCCAACATCCACTAACCTACCTTGTGCCTCTTTTATTACCCCATCCATGTACAGATTGAACAACCATGGAGACATGACACATCCCTGTTTCAAACCAACTTTCAAAGAGAAAAATTCACTTAGTTCACCATCCACACGCACTGCAGCCTTTGCACCATCGTACATACTCTTCACAGCATTCAACAACTTCCCATCTACTCCATATATTCTTAACACTTTCCACAATCCTTGTCTATCCACCCTGTCATATGCTTTTTCCAAATCCATGAAAGCCGCATACAACTTCTTTCCCTTCTCTAGAAACTTTTCCACTAAAGATCTAAGAATGAATATCTGATCTACACAACCTCTTCCCTTCCTAAAGCCTCCCTGTTCTTCTCCAACTAATTTCTCTGTTCTTTCTCTAACTCTGTCTATGAGTATCCTACCATACACTTTTCCTATTATACTAAGAAGACAAATGCCCCTATGATTACCACACACTTCTTTTTCCCCTTTTCCTTTGTACAAGGGAATAATTATACCTGACTTCCAATCCTCCAGGCCTCTACCTTCCTCCCAGGCCAATCTGCACATCTTCCACATCCATTCTACTACTATCTCTCCCCCATGCTTCATCATTTCACCACACACTCCATCAATTCCTGGGGCTTTCCCTGATTTCATTGCGTCCACAACTTCTATCCTACTGATTTCTTCCTGTCTTCTCACCTTCCTCCTTCTCCCAGCCATTCCCCAGCCACTTATACTTGCATTACTTCCATCCTCTACGTTCAACAATTCCTTAAAGTGTTCTCTCCATCTGCTCACTTTTTCTCCCTTCTCCACTAGTAATCTACCATTTTTATCTTTGACTCCCCTGCTAACTTCACTTCCACCCTGTCTTACTCTTTTCACTTCTCTCCAGAACATTTTCTTACAGTGCCTCCACTTTACACTCAAATTCCTTCCAAATTCCTCATCCACTCTCTTCTTACTCTCTCTTACTAATCTTTTCACCTCTGTCTTTCTTTCCACATATAACTCTCTCTTCCACCTCTCAACTTCTTCCACGCCCCTATTTCTCATCCATTCATTGTATATATACACTGCTTGCAAATATGAGAATAGCATTCACATACATAAATGAAGACATGCTAAGAAGGATAATAACATCATTCAGCAGACCAACCCTGGAATATGCATCAGTGGTCTGGAGTCCTTATCTCAAAAAACACATAGACGAGATTGAAAAAGTTCAGAGGGCCGCTACAAGATGGATACGAAGCTTAAGGGATCTAAGCTACGAAGAAAGACTAAATAAACTGAATCTACCAACACTACAGGAGAGAAGGAAAAGAGGTGACATGATAATGCTATATAAATGCATATCAGGGAAGGAGAAAATAGACATAAATGATTACTTAACATATGGGGAAGCATCAGCAAGAGGACATTGCAAAAAACTGCATAAGAAGAGAGGTGATAAAGATGTGAGGAAATTCAGTTTCCCAAACAGAGCAATTGATCAGTGGAATGCACTACCGAATGAAATAGTGTGTGCCAAAACAATTCACAAATTTAAGGTTATGTACGATAAATATGGTTTAAGACACGGGACAGTACGAGCTTGACTCATTCCTGTAAAGATACAATTAGGTAAGAACAATTAGGTAAGAAGAGGAGGAGTGATGATAGCAGTGAAGAACAACATAAATATAAATACCGTGGAAATAGGAGAAGGCAGGGCCGAAGTGATAAATATGAAACTAGAAACTGGAGAGAATAGCAAGAGAGAGATGGCAGTAGTGTACTGTATGTTCCCCCTAAGATAAGAGCATGGAGTGATGATGAATACCAGGAAATGTTGTCAGACATGGCTAGTTATTTACAGAAAATGATTGAGAAAAGCAAGAATATAATTTTAATGGGTGACTTCAATTGTAAAGAGGTGAACTAGGAGGAATGGGACTCAGGATGCAGCAAAGATTCGTGGGGCACTATATTATTAAATATAACAATGAACAATGTGATGACGCAGTGGGTCAAAGAAGAGACACGGTTCTGAGGTGAGGGCACACCAGCAAGACTAGACTTACTGTTTACCAAAGAACCCGATGTAATAGAATCCTTGAAATAACTGTGTCCTGTTGGAAAAAGTGATCATGTGGTCTTTGAGTTCCAGATGATAACAGGGAATGTGGAGCCAAGATACGAACTTTATAGGCAGGGAAGATACAAGTTTGGGAAAGCAAACTTTACAGGATTGAGAAAATTTGTCAAAAATGCAGATTGGAGAAAAGTCAGAGAAATGAGAGGTACAGAGGAAGTGGGATATTTTTCTTGGCCTCTATAATTTGGGAGTGGAAAAATTTGTGCCAAGAGTAAGGGGGAAAGAAAACAGGAAAAAGGAATGATTTAATAGAAGGTGTATGATAGCAAAAAAAAAAAAAGAGAGACACGGCATGCAGCAGTTGGAGAAAGAGAGGTAACAACAGAACAAAGGAAGAATACAAAAGAACTAGAAATGAATACAGAAGAATACGTAGAGAGGAAGAAAGGAATTTTGAAAAAGGTATAAGAGATAAATGTAAGGATGAACCCAAACTGTTTTATAAATTTGTTAATTGGAAACTGAAACAAAAGGAAGGAATCACCAAACTGAAATTAAAAGGGAAGGTCTATAAAGTTGCAGCAATGCCAGTAGAAATAATGAACAAATGTATGGGTACCCCATAAGAGACTAATGTGGAAACTAGAGCATATAGGAGGACTAAAGGGGAACCTCCTGGAATGGATGAGAGACTTTTTGAGAGACAGACAAATGAGGACAGTAATAAAGGATAGGATGTCTGGATGGAGGGAAGTAACAAGTGGAGTCCCACAGGGCTCGGTGTTGGCGCTAGTAATGTTCCTGATTTATGTAAATGGTATGGTAGATGGAGTGAACAGTTATGGAAGTCTGTTTGCTGATGATGCAAAGATCTTGAGTAAGGTAGAGGTTGATGAAGATTGTAAAATGCTGCAGGAGGATCTGGATAGGATTCACGATTGGAGCCAGATGTGGGAAATGAAATTTAATGCAAAGAAATGTAAAATATTGGAAATGGATAAAAGTACCAAGAGGCCATCATTGAATTATTTGATGGGTAACGAACCAATCACAAACGCGAGAGAAGAGAAAGATTTGGGAGTGCTGGTCCAGGACAGTTTGTCACCTGAAAAACACATTAACAAGGCAGTTAGAGAGATGTATAAACTCCTGACTAATATACGAGTAGCTTTGCATTATATGTATGAGGAGATGATGAAAAAATTGATAGTGGCCATGATTCGCCACAGGTTAGAATGTGCAGCAGTAGTGTGGTCCCCACACAAAAAGAAAGGTATAAATAAGATTGTGAGAATACAAAGTACAGCAGCCAAGATGGTCCCCAGTCTGGCAGATCTGTCGTACAGAGAGAGGCTGGAAAAGCTGGATTTGCCTTCCTTAGAAGAAAGGAGAAAGAGAGGAAATGTGATTGCAGTGTTCAGGACCATGGTGGGAGTAGAAAAATTGGTAAACAAGATCTGTTTTAATGGGATAAGAGAGTAACAAGAGGGTACGGAATGAAACTGAGGAAACCAAGCTGCTTGAAGAATATCAAAAAATATTGTTTTCCTTATAGATATATAGACCTGTGGAATAGTCTGGACAAAGACATCGTCCAGTCTAAAAACTTAAACAAGTTTAAAGCAAAATTTGACTTACTGAGAAACAGAGACGGGACCCCACGAGCGTAGCTCATTTCCTGTATATCACAATTAGGTAAATACAATTAGGTAAGTACATCTTGATAGCGTTGTCTTAGGTACTTGTAGGGAGATAGGGAAATTGATTATGGATCGTTAAGCTCAGCCAGAATGAAGTAGTGAGATGTATTGTCAATTAGGTGAGTTACAGCACTCTTGGGTTATGAAGTTTATTGCACACAGTTATAATAATGAGTTACAGCGTAGCGGAGTGTGACCCTAGTGTCGGACCTTCTCACTAGCCCTTCTCTCCCGTTTCTCTGCTCTGAAGAGAGTCTCTCCGACATTATAGACAGCTCGGAGAGGATGTGTGTGTGTGTGTTGTAATGTCTGGTAGATTTCCATCCATGTGGACCAACTGACTAGGGCTGGTTACTCCACGTGTTTGAATACGTCATGAACTTCTTGGTTGTCTGGACTACGAGGAAGTTTGAGATACATCGTATGATTAAGGATTCTTGATGGTCTGGGACAACAGGGTTGTGGATATACATTATATGAATTGACATTCCTAGTGAGAAACTATGTGTGTCCCCAACAGACATTACATCTTGTACATTGTGTTTATGAGATATATCCTAATGCCTATATAATGTCTACATATCGCACGGTCACGCCCACTGTCGTACCAATGACAGTAAATATTGTCATTAACTTATTCACGCATACACTATACACATTACAATCAACTTGTAAGGTTATGAAGTGAAATACATAATATTGTAAAGTTACATAATTGGGATAATGTAGTCACTGTAGTTATAAAATTGTACATGTATAATATAATAGTAATATTAAAATAATACAATAGCAAGTCTACTGTAGTCAGTTGCACAATATGTATGAGAAGGACTTGCTGTATATATATATATATATATATATATATATATATATATATATATATATATATATATATATATATCTATATCTATATATATATCTATATATATATATATATATATATATATATAAATGATAGTATAATTAAAGTAAGCCTATATTATGTCCATCTATCTGTCTATTGCCAGACTCCTTAACCCCCACACCGCGGGCATGTTTACCAACGTTTTGCGTGTGCCGCGGGGTTATTCGGGCTCCAACAGACTCTCAAAAAATATTTGCCAAAAATCAGTTATTAGTCCTAGAGTATTAAAATTAAATATGCTTATGGCACATACCCTCAGCTTTCTCCTGGAATGTTTGTTGAGCCTTCGTCGGTTACCGTAGGACTTGTGGAGACCTCTGAAGTTGGGTAACAAAGTCTCCACTTTACACTTCCCGATAACCCATAATATGATTACTACAGCCAGATATTAACACTATAAACACTACTCTATGATTTTCAAGTAGTTTGGGATCCATACTCCCAAAAAAAAAAAACACTGTGAAAGCAATGAAAATTACGAGCGCGTCTGACCATCATACTTGCGCTAGTTCGCTCTTGGTACTCTGTCATTTATTATTCATAAAACCCCTCACACTTTATATTTCTATTACTATATAACACTTACATATATATCTACAGTCTTTATCCATAAGTTTCCTTCAGTAGTATTAGTTTATTGTCACTGTAGGGATTCAATTTCTTTCCGTAAAATACGTAGCATTCACTTTCTCGTCCTGTATACTAGCATTGAGAGTGAATGTCACTTTCAATTTCACTGTCATAACTCATAGTTTTCAGACATGCTAGAGTGAAACTTTCACTTTCATTACTCCTAGGGTATATACTCGTATTCTTATAATACTACTCATTTACATTTCTATTTACGTTCTCTAGTTTATTTACGTTATTTACATTTCTATTTTATTTACACTGTGTTATGCACTGTCACTTGAAGTAACTTATAAAACTATTTTCCGCTGTTCATGTATATTTACATTCATTACTTTCACTTGTTGTTTACACATTATTTACACATTATTTACAATTCCACTTGCTAAATTGTCAACAATGGCTGGGAGTACAGATGAGATTAGGAGTGCTGACTAGTGTTGGACATTGGCAGTACTGATAGATGATACAAGCCTCCACTTGGAAGCCCGGGTGAATTCAAAATAACACAGAATCACAAAAGCAATGCCCCGCGGTATGATCCCTTGCTCCCAAGCGTCACGAAAGTGACGCCCCGCGGTTAAGGGGTTAATCCCATACGGGGTGGCCACAAACAACTCGCCTCCATGTCGCCCTGTCCCCCGCCATTTCACTGCCCTGCTTCCAACTTGCACCCCCCTCTCTCATATACCTGTCCACTCCATCCCTTCATCTCATCCTCGGCCTCCACCTCCCTCTCCCCCTCACTCACATACACTCTCCTCGTCAGTCTCTCAGAGACCTATATTATGTGTAACCCATATTTTGTTATTTTATATGAAATATATATATACAATATTAACAATATTTACTCAGTTTTGTCTCACTTGTACAGAACGGTTCTTAAACATTGATACCAGGTTAGCAATCCTTGCTTGCATTCTGTGCATGGCCAAAATTAATGCAGTAAATATGATGGAGAAAATTACAAAGATGACTGGAGCTGGGCTGTATACATAATATGGGTTAAACATAATCCTACTGTATTCTTCCCAAGGTTGTTTCATTCATTCATTCATTGCCAGACGCCATGTATCCCAAACGGGGTGGCCAAGGGCTTAGAGTTAATTGCTTTACAGGGAGGGGCACTAATCCTCCACCAACCCCACTTGACACGTAGGGAGAACGTTATGCCAACAGCATCTGGTGTTCCTAGGCGGTCACCCATCCAAGTACTAACCAGACCCAACGTTGCTTAACTTCGCTGATTGGACGGGAAGCGGTGTACTCAACGTGATTTATTAGTTGCATGGTTTCATACTTGGGTGAAGTCAACTTAATATGTGCACTTACATTTAAGTTCATCCTAGGTAATGGCTGGAAGTATTTGTGTGTGTGGTTGAGAATGGCATAATGGTTTTTAGTGGGCAAGGTGGATAGTGTAGGTGTCAGGACTGCACAGTAATCTGGTGTGATGTATAAACCAGATGCTGATATATGGGCTGGAGGTGTGTCTGGGCAAGTCACAAAAACTGATGTATTTTGAGTGAAGTAGAAAAACTGTGAATGTCCAATGCATTGATGATGGATGAGTTTATCTGGAGCAAATGTGAAGTTGCAGTTATGAGGGATGTCATGATCTTTTATGATAGCCATTTCACAAGGGACTGTCTGAGCTGGCTGAAACGTGAAGATGTATGCAGGATAAAGGTGAAATGCATGTAATGATGTGCGACATTTGTGTTCAATTGTTGTTTCACTAGTGAAAGTGACAGCGTCCTGTTTCTTGGTGACTGTGATGACTTCTGTTTTTGTGTTGATGGTGACTAATGAGTCATCTTTCTTAGAAGAAAAAGGGTATATTTGATAGACTGTGAAAAAATTGTCTGTTTTGAATGGTACATGCACTGCTATTGATGTTGTTGTGAGTGTTGCTTCCAAATATGGATATATAACATCAGATTTCTTTCTTTAAGCAAAGGTTTCCAACCATGCTTATGTATGCATTGACTAATTATTTGCCGGAGGTTGTGAATGGGTAGTAAATTAATGGTGATCATTCCATTACCAGCATTAGCAGTTCCTTTCATGAAGGCCTGATACTGAGCTCTAGTATTGTCTAACAGTAGTATTATTATGTCAATATGTTCTATGATCACAGAGAGGTGTTGGAATAGTGTATTGATACCTTCTAATGCATTTACTTTCTCCACAATTCCTATAGTTGATGCTTCTGCCTTCCTTAGGTTCTTTACAATCGTCAGCATTAAGGTGTTCTGAGTATCAGCCAACTTATGTTGGTATGAGAGAATTTGTGTTTTTTTTCTTATTTTTGTTATTTATTTCTTCTAGATCGTTTTCTGTGGCTAGTTCAAAAATGTTGCCTAAAATGCTCCACTTAGGTCGAATAAACCACGTCTGTTATGTGTATTTGTGATGTTGTTTCCTGTCTCAAGTGTGTTACTCCCAGTTGATGGGATGTCCTGGATCATGGTGATCATTACATGCTTAGCCTGTTCTAGCTTCCAGTCAGTTAATTTAATTAATTCAGCTACTTCCTGTGTGGGGTGATCGTGTGAAAAAGGATGTTTTAATACTGCTTCCAGAATTCTAAGTGGTCCTGATATTTTCTGTAACATTATTGGTATGTCTTGCAGTTTGTCCAAACTATCTTCGGTACTTATTGTGTCCTGTACTATTGCTGTTGAGGCTGTTGAGGCGATCAGGCACCCTTGTTGGACTACATATTGAGGATGTAAGTGAGATGATCCTCCTGGCTATCAACAGGAATATCTATCTATCTATCTGTTGCCAGATACCTTAATCCCTTATACGGGGTGGCCACAAACAAATCGCCTCCACGCCACCCTGTCCCCCTCCATTTCACTGCCTTGCTCCCAGTCCACACCCCTCTCATATACCTCTCCACTCCATCCCTCTATCTCATCCTTGGCCTTCCCCTCCCTCTCTCCCCCTCCACCTCACTCACACACACTCTCCTCGTCAGTCTCTCACTCTCCATCCTCTCCACTTGGCCAAACCACTTCAGTGTGTTTCTCCTAACGCAGACGATCACATCCACACCACAACGCTCCTCCACATCCTCATTTGTCAGTCTGTCTCTCCATGTGACTCCACATGCTCCACTCAAATAACTCATTTCCACTGCTCTCACTCTTGACTTGTGTCCCACCAACGACATCCAAGCTTCACTTCCATACATTAGAGTTGGTATCACAATACTGTCATGTAATAACTTTTTCACTTCCATGTTCACTTCCCTGTTTCTTATAACTGTCTTCAAGGAACCAACAACCTTTCTTCTTTGTTGTACCCTTTCAAGCACTTCGCTCTCCAAACTTCAATCCTTACTCATCACACTGCCCAAGTACGGTACTTAAACGTACTCATTTTCCATTTCCTCATCATCCAACCTCTCTGTACATTCACTGACTTCACCTCTCTCAAAGACCATAACTTTACACTTCCCAACATTCACCTTTAGATTCCGTTTCTTACACACACACCCAAACTCATCCACTAGGCCCTGCAGCTCCCCTTCATCTTTACTTAACAACACAGTATCATCTGCTAACAACAGTACAGGGAATTCCAAACACTCCCCTCTCTCATTAGGGCCACTCCAGCATCCACTGCTCTACCTTGTATCTCTTTTATAACCCCATCCATACACAGAGTGAACAACCATGGAGACATGACGCATCCCTGTTTCAACCCAGCCTTCAAATAGAGAAACTCACTCAGTTCACTATCCACACACATTGCAGCCTGAGCACCCTCATACATGCTCTTCACAGCATTTAACAACTTCCCATCTACTCCATATATTCTTAATACTTTCCACAATCCTTGTCTATCCACCCTGTCATATGCTTTCTCCAGATCCGTGAAGGCTGCATACATCTTCTTTCCTTTCTCTAGAAACTTTTCCACTAAAGATCTAAGAATGAATATCTGATCTACACAACCTCTTCCCTTGCTAAAACCCCCCTGTTCTTCTCCAACTAATTCTTCTGTTATTTCCCTAACTTTGTCAATAAGTATCCTACCGTATACCTCTCCTATTACACTGAGAAGACAGATGCCCCTATGGTTACCACGCACTACTTTTTCCCCTTTCCCTTTGTACAAGGGAATAATTATACCTGACTTCCAATCCTCCGGGACTCTACCTTCCTCCCGGGCCAATCTGCACAACTTCCACATCCATGCTTCAGCATTCCACCACACACTCCATCAATTCCTCTCCCCATTTTAACTTTCTTCATTGCTTCCACAACTTCTATCCTACTGATTTCTTCCTGTCTTCTCACCTCCCTCCTTCTCCCAGCCATTCCCCAGCCACTTATACTCGCATTACTTTCATTGTCTATGTTCAGCAATTCATTAAAGTGTTCTCTCCATCTGCTCATTTTTTCTCCCTTCTCCACTAGTAATCTGCCATTTTTATCTTTCACTCCCCTACTAACTTCATTACCACCCTGTCTGACTCTCTTTACCTCTTTCCAGAACATTTTCTTACATTCCCTCCACTTTACACTCAAATTCCCTCCAAATTCCTCATCCACTCTCTTCTTACTCTCTCTTACTAATCTTTTCATCTCTCTCTTCCTTTCTACATTTAACTCTTTCTTCTGTCTCTCAACTTCTTCCATGCCCCTATTTCTCCTCCATTCATTATATGCTTTTTTCTTTTGTGCCACAGCCTGTCACACCTCTTCATTCCACCATGCTGTTCCTTGCACCCCTTTTCATCTTCTCATCACCCCACACACCACCTCACATACTGCACATATTTCTTCTGTGAGTATCTTGCACACACCTTCCTCGTCCCCTATATGCTCCAATTCATATTTACCCATTCGTTCCTCCACTTCTGTCTTATATTCTGCCTTTTTCTCATCCTTTTGTAACCTTTCCACTCTCCTTGCATCTACAGTACTTCCTCCCATCCTTCCCTTCTTCTATTTCTCCATTTTACTTGGACCTTGATGCTGACCACCACCAATTGGAATTATTCGCCTCATCTTTACCTACCAGAAGAACGATTGTATTAGATATCTAATCCACTGTTGTTAGCAAGTTATGCTAAGTAGACTGTAGCACCAGTCGAACAGGGCAGTACTCCCGAGGTTGATGGCAAGCTGGTGATAGGGAGAGCTGGAGCTCCCGTTTCACCAGCCCTCAGGACTTGATCCTGACCATCTCCCTTTTCTGAACATTTTCAGTGCATTCATTTACACAGAGAGTAGGCCAGCATGCTCTCATAATACCTCTACCTTCAACTGTCTACACCACACTACATGTGCATAACATATCACACCTTCTATTCACATCTTTAGTAATGGCCGCTGCAATTTTACAATCAAATGAGGTGGTACCTCGGATTGCCACCACCGGCAGGGTCAGGCTGGAGGCACAGGGTCCTCCCGGTTGCCATCAAGCGACTGTGCCCGCAGCGACTGTTGCTATTTCCGGTAATGCTCATCAGCGAAGAGGTGACGGTACGGCCTTATTCTTTACCAACATCCACGGCCTTACCACAAATTTAAACTCAGTTCATTTTTTCCTTCAGTCCATATCCCCTTTGGCCCTTTTCCTCACAGAACCACAAATCTCACCCTCTACCGATATATCTCCATTTTGTTTTCCCGGTTACCATCTCCTTACAAACTTTCGAAACAAGGGCGGCACTTGTTGTTATATCAAATCCCAATATGCAGTTGATATTATTTTAAACTTCACTTCATCCAGTTTTGATTACTCATTATATAAATTAAATTGCCAAAACATTGCCAAATATATCTGTGTAGTTTATCGTTCCCCCAGTGCTTCTTCGGAACCCAGTGTATTTGATTCCATATCCACTCAGTTGAGTAACCTTGACCTTGCCCTTGACAATGAAATTACCATTTTGGGTGATTTTAACATACACAATGTTGAATGATTATTGCATTCTGCCCAGACTGACGACGCTGGTCTAGAATGCGAGCTGTTTGCGGAATCATTTAATCTCACCCAGTTGGTAAAGCAACCAACCAGAATACCTGATAATCCTGACCATAATGCCCATCTCTTGGATTTATTCTTGACAAATAATCCAGATCAATACAGGATAGAGGTACTGTCACCACTTGGATCCTCTGACCACAATCTCATCAAAGCCTCATTAGTTAACCCTCCTACACCTCCCCATTCCGAACCTGTCAGGGTGACCCGATGGCACTTTGACAGGGCAGACTGGGATGGATTTAGAAATTATCTTGCTGATGTTCCATGGCAGTCTTTTTTCTCTAGTGATCCCAATTCTACCCAGTCCCACATTTGCAACTTAATACTAGCTGGTATGGATTTATTCATACCAAGTCAACAATTCACTAAAAGATCAAACTCTCCAAAATGGTTTGATGGCAATTGTGCCAGAGCAACAGCCCAAAAGTCATTAGCATATAACTCTTACTTAAAATCAAAAACATCTGAATCACTCTCCCAATTTAAAATTGCTAGAAATCATGCAAAAGCTGTATTAAATCATCTAAATCAAACTTTCTTCAAAAGCAAGCATCAAAACTACTTAACAACCCTAATGACAATAGAATATTCTGGTCAACTCTTAATTCTTTCAATAATAACTTTAACAAGTCATCTTCCATTCCCCCACTAAAATCTTCAGATGGCAATATTACAAATGACCCACGTGGGAAAGCAGATATCTTTGCTAGTACCTTTGCAAGAAACTCTACCATAGATGATACCAGCCAGAATGTCTCAGTACTGGAACTTGATTCTCCCGAAATTGCCCCACTTAAAATACAGACAAGATTCGTAAAATCCATCCTAGACAATTTACCTACCAACAAAGCTCCAGGCCCAGATGGAATTCCGCTAATTGTTTTGAAAAAGTGTTCCCCTGAACTTGCCTCTGTCCTAGCTAAATTATTCAGACTATGCACACGTACTTCTTTATTCCCAAATTCATGGAAAGAAGCCAATATCCACCCAGTTCCGAAGAAAGGAAGTTCGTCTGACCCCTCCAATTACAGACCAATAGCTGTCACATCTTCTCTTGGTAAGGTATTTGAAACTTTAATTAATAAGCATATTGTCAAACATCTTGAATCCAACAACTTAATTAGTGATAGACAATACGGTTTTCGCCGTGAAAGATCCACCATTGACATACTCAATCTCTTAACTCATACGATCCATCAGTCAATTGATCTTTTTGGAGAAACTCATGCAGTAGCTCTTGATATCTCTAAAGCTTTCGACAGAGTATGGCACCGTTCCCTGCTGTCCAAACTCCCTTGCTATGGACTAACGTCTTTTGTTCCTTTGATTTCTTCTTATCTTAGTGACAGGAAAATAAGAGTAAAAGTAGATGATGTATATTCAAATTTCCACTCAATTAACGCCGGCGTGCCACAGGGATCAGTTCTGGCGCCAACCCTATTTCTGGTTCATATTAATGATCTCTTATCTGTCACTCACAATCCCATTCACTCATATGCAGATGACTCAACACTACATAGTTCATTCACACTCAGACATCCAATTACAAAGTCTAATATCTCTACCTCTCAACTCAGTACAGCCATCTCCATAAATCAAGATCTATCTACAATCAGTGAATGGGGACAAAACAACCTTGTCTCTTTTAATGCTAGTAAAACTAAATATATACAGTTTACTAATAGACAGATATTGCCAGATTCGTACATTACCTTCAGTGCTACTAATATTCCCATCTCCAAAAGTATTGAAATTCTTGGTGTCTCACTTAACAGTGCCCTCAGCTGGACCTCTCATGTCAGATCACTTGCTAAAACCGCCTCAAAGAAACTTGGATTATTGTACAGAATCCGTAACTTCTTTGCCGATGAGCAGTTGGCTATAATTTATAAGAGTCATGTGCACTCTCAGCTTGAATATTGCTCACCTTTGTGGGATGGTTGTGGAGAGGTTGCATTAAGACAACTAGACAAAATTCAAAATAAAGCTGTTAGAATCATTAACAACCCTGCCATTACATATAAACTACCTACCCTGCAAGTAAGAAGGAATGTTGCCTCCCTTGCATTATTTTACAGATATTTTTTTGGCAAATGCTCAGACGAAGTTGCGTCCATGGTGCCACCTCTCCATGCCTTCCCTCGTGCTACACGGGCATCTGGTAGCGCTCATGACTGGAATGTCACTCAACCATATTGCAGAACTTCTGCCTATCAGAATTCTTTCATTCCCCGAACTGCATCTCTCTGGAACTCGCTTCCCCAGAGTTGTTTTCCTCCAAATTTCAACCTACAACTGTTCAAGTCTAACTGTTACAGATATTTTATGAACAGAGGACACCAGTAATCAGGTGTATGGATTATTTTTTTTTCCCAATTTGTTTTTCCTTCCTTCGTTCTGTTATTAAAAAAAAAAAAAAAAAAAAAAAAAAAGTGTAATGATAGTGATGATGAATTATACAGATATCTTGGCCTGTTTAATCCTATTGCTTATAAAAGGAGTCTAAATCGATTCCTAAGTTATGTAAATGCCTTGTTATGGTGAGAGCTGTATTGGTTTTACCTGTGTTTGTCTGTTTGGTGTGTAACTGCAATTTACTCCGATATGTGCTAATTGCTTCATGCTTATTTTCACCGTGTGTACTAGGGTTTTCGGTCTTGTCTGGTGTTTTATAGTTGCAAGCTAAATTTCTTGAGACCATTTGTAAGTGATCAATATGTGTTTCTTTTTCTTCGTCACTCGATAGTGACTTAGTCACTACCTTATTGTCTCCTCTCTTAATTACCCTGTATGGACCTTCACATTTCGGTGATAGTTTGTTGTTTCTAGTGTGAATGAGGCTGTGGACAATATCATCTATGCTGATGCTTGACTCTTTTGCCTTCTTATTAAATGATTCTGTCATTTCTTCCTTGGGCATCGTTAACTGTTTCTTTACCTTTGTGTGTATTTCTTGAAATTCACGCGGGTGAAGTTTAAGATAATCATCATAATTGTATACGGAAATTTGCTCGCCTTCTAACATCTTGTAAGGGAGACGTTTGTCAGACCTGTAAATGTTAAAATAATGTGTATTTCCTGTTGATTTATTAATTGCACAATTGAGTGATGCTTCAACTCTGGGGATCCAGTCATCCCAGTTTGCATAATTTTCATTGAGAATGTGCCGTAGAACATCTAATATTTCCACCAATCCATTGGAAGCTGATTGGTAGGCCGGGCTATTGACTTTCTTTATATTGTATTGTATACTTATTTCATGCAAAATTTCAGAGTTGAATTCACCACCATTGTCGCTTATTAGCACCTTTGGTGTGGTGAACCTACAGATCACACTTTCAGTGAATACCCTTCGACTGTTTCTGCTGTTTTATCCTTAATTGGAACCAAGATCACATATTGTGAGAAATGATCAGTTGCAACAAAAAAGATATAGCATGTGATTGGTAAAGGTCAATTTAAGTAAATGAACCACAACATTGTCCCTCGGTTGTTTAGGTACAGGATAAATACCTATAGGTGCAGGTGATAATGTGTAACCTTTATGTTTCGCACATGACTCACATCTGTCTATGTGATTATGTATGTCTTTGCGTAACGTTGGCCGATAATATAACATCCGGGCCTGCTTGACTGTCCTGTCCTTGCCAGGATGCCCTGCATGTGTACTGTCGTGCATTACCCTTAAAATGTGAGGTATCATTGTACTAGGAATAACTAACTGCCTAATATTTTTTCTATGATTTGTTTGTCCTGGATTTACCCTATATAAGGCATTGTTTACCATTGTGAATTGTTTAAGTGGTACATGTAACTTAGGTAATGGTACATCATCGCCTGACTCTATCTATCTATCTGTCTATTGCCAGATGCCATAATCCTGTAAGGGGTGGCCATTTGACTTTGAGTTATTTGTTTTATGGGGAGGGGCACTAAGCCTCCACCAACCCACTTGTTGACACGTAGGGACCACGTATGGTTTGGTTATGTGGTTACCACCCAGCGTTGTAAATGGTTTCCTGGCTTACGGGAAACCATTTGGCTTGTCACTCAATGTAAAGCCACCTGTAAAGAAAAGAAAAGCAATAACAAGTGATAGGAAAGATGGGAGAAGTAGGAAGAGAGCAGGGCAGGCACAGAAAAAGAATGATAAAGATGATATATTACTTTAGACCATACTGGATTCTGTCTTTGTGCCTGTGAAATTTCTTGATTTGTGGGGATTGTTTCATCATTGCTGGAGAGTGATTCCCGTTGACTTACTGTAGCAACATTGGCTAATGGATTTCAAGATAAGGCATCTGCAGCCACATTTACTTTACCTTTTATGTAGTGAATATTTACGCTGTAATTCTGTATTTTACATTTCCATTGTGCTTCCCTCCCAGAGAGGAGTTTTTCTTGGAACATGCCCACTAGAGGCTTGTGGTCTGTGTATAGGTGAATTTCGTATCCGTACACAAGGTCACAAAATTTCTGTAGAGCAAATACTACTGCTAGGGCTTCTAAGTCTGTTGTACAGTAATTTTTCTCTGCTCCTTTTATTTGTCTGCTAGCAAAAGCAATGGGTTAGTATTTTCCTCGTTTATCCTCTTGCATCAGTACAGCACCTAAACCTTTGAGGGAGGCATCTGTGCAAATTATGAATGGTTTTGTGAAGTTAGGATAGAGCAAGCAAGGTGCACACGTAAGTTTGTCTTTCCATTCATTAAATGCTAGTTTTTGTTCTTCTTCCCACTTGAATACAGCATCCTTTTTTAGTAGAATGAATAGCGGTTGTGCTATATGAGAGAATTGGTTAACCTCTTCTTTACCAGAAACGTGTTTTGACGTACCCCTGTACATCACTTGTAAACATCCATGAGACACGGGAACAGCAACCATGGTACACTGGTACATCCTCTAATGAATGGCAGCTTATGGGCCTCTGGATAGCCCGATAAGGCTGTTTCTGAGGACCTTGTGATAGCAACAGCTCTGTGTTTTGACAACAAAGACTGTTGTCTGACATCATAAGATACGTCCTTACTGAGTTGTGATGGCACTAATGGCCCGCTCACCCATTTGTGATGTAACCTCTTTTAGACCAATCATTATTTTATTTATAATTTCTACTACAGATATCGTACTATATTTTCTGCTGACATACGGCAAAATTTACACCCCTTGGCCTGCCTGAGAGAGCCAGTTACCACACACTTGACCATGAGAGAGGGTGTACAGGATATTTTTCTCTCATTTCGTCTCTGGCGGATTTCGATAGTGACGAGTTTATTCCTCATGAGGATACTTATTTAGATGTATTAGATGATGCTGCTGCAGTGTCTGATGTGTCAGTAGATGGCTATGATCCTGAAAATAATGGCGAGGTTGATGTGAGTGAGGAGGAGAAGGAAATTAGTAGCGAGCTTAGTGACCCAGACTCTCAGCAACAAGTGGGTCAAGTTCGCCATCACCATCACATGTGTCCACATACTTCATGCTCAGCTTACAAGGTAAAAAAATAAGCCATCAATCTGTGCAGGACATTTTTTTCAAGCCAGTTTGTACAGTAGTTACCTGAGTAACAGTACTTCATCATAAGATATGTAAACTTATATAATGATTTATTTTATGTTTTTTTTTTTTATTACCAGCATCATGTTGGGTTTATGTGATCATCAGTATACAAACAAATCACAAAGAGTGAATAGTTTGGTCGTGGCAAAAAATATACACTATCCCTCATGCTACGGGAGGGGGAGCTGTCAGGTTGGTATGGGGAGTAAACGTAGTGTTTACACAGGGAGGGGGGGAGGGGTCAATAAAGAAGGGGTAAATAAAGGGACGGTAATATCCCGCTAGCCCCCAAAACTGTCTTTTACTTCGTCTATATTTGTTGGTTCTGGGAAATCCCTTATGGCCTGTATTTTGTCCTCAGACATGTGAATACCTTGGGCATCTAGTCTGTGGCCTAAGAATTTTATTTCCTTAAAGCAAAATTTGCATTAGACAGCATAATTTTTAAGCCAGCATCAACAAACTTTTGTAGGAGCTGGTCTGATTTCTGTAAATGTTCGTCTATTGTTGGAGTAGCTATAATAATGTCATCTAAATACACAAATATTCCTTTTCCCAGTATTCCAGACAATACGTAATTCATAATCTTTGGAAAGTGCTTGGTACTGTCCTCAGCCCCATTGGCATTCGATTATATTGGTAACGTCCTGTATTCATGTAGAAAGCAGTGTATTTCTGTGATTCTTGTTCAAGGCTAATTTGGTAATTGCCATTGAGAAAATCGATTGTGGAAAATAAATTTTTTTCTGGTCCAATATTTTGTAAGACGTCACTTAACAGTGGTAGAGGAAACCAGTCAGGGATTGTGTGTTGATTTAATTTACGGTAATCTACTACTGCACACATTTCTCCATTTTGTTTGGGCATGAAAAATAATGGGGCATTCCACAGGGAGACAGAAGGTTCAGTAAAAACAATTTTAGCATTTCCTCATCATGTTGATTTGCCATGGTGCGTTGTGAATGCACGACTGTATAAGCCGATATATATATTTGTTGTGTGTCTGGGTGTACATTAATCTTGTGTGTAATCAGGTTAGTACACCCTAATTGTTCTCCAGGTAATGCTACCGTTTGTCGGTTTCACTAATAGATCTAAGAGTTCATTTTCTTTGTTGAATTGACCTAAGTGAATCAAATTCTCCTTTATGCACTCTCTGTCTGATGAGTTAATCTGCTTGATGCCCCCACTACTGTCACTTTGTGTATAGGAGCTGGGCAAATTTCTAACCTACAAATACAGGTTCCTTTCTTAATCATCACATCTCCATTCATGGTGTTAGCTAAAATGACAGTAGTCTTACCCTTGTCATTCATCCAGCGTAGGGCACTATCTATCAAAAGGCCATTTATTCTAACCATCTCTTCTAATGCAATAACATTACAGTTTCTCATCATTACTCCTAATCATAACTTGCATGAATGATTTTGGTGGTAAATTTATATCATAATTAATGCTGGTTGGGTGAGTAGGTGTGGTTGCATTGTGAGTGAGGAGTGGGGGTTGGGCTGTGACAGCTGGTCTATACGCCCATTTTCTTTTGAGAAGTTGTATATCGGACTCCTCCATTTTGGTTTTGTGTGTGATTGTTCTTGTGATTCTAGTTTTCCTATAATTGCTGGTTGTATTATCAGGAGATAAAATTTCCTCTATGAATTTGTTGTCATGATAAATTCCATTGAAATGTGGCATCAATTATATATTTTGTGTTCTCATTGTGTTAAGTCCAAGCAACATATCTCCTGTAATTGATCATTTTTCTCATACGTAAAAGGTGGTAGTGAATGATTTTGTGGTCTCTGTGATTTTCATGTTTAACTCAATCATACCAATAACTGGTTTCTTTACCATCCACTGTGTATAAATTTAAGTCTGAGTTTTCCAAAAATGTCACTTTTCTTCTATTTCTAAAAATTCTTTCTAACTCGTCTTATGTTATTAAATTCACTGGTGAGCCAGAATCCAAAAATAATGAAATCTCTTCTTCCTCACATAAAGCAGAGACCAAACTGCATTCATTTCCAAAGAGACTTCCTATGTTGACTACAGTAATCCCTCTACTATCCGACGTAATAGAGCCAAATGCATGTCCGGAAAGTGGTCCCATCCGGAAAGTGGGCCCTTGGCTCCTGGACTGGTACTTAAGGACCCTAACCCAGCCTAACTTTGAAAGCTACCTAAATAACTCCCAACCGGACATGCATAGCACTTATTTAAACCTATTTAATACCCTATTAACACCACTAATGGACATAAAGCATGAAATAAATGAAAAGGAACCAAAGAATGAGGAATTAGAAGTGAATGTACCTCAGCCAGGGTACTTACAGCACGTCTGTGGCCGCCTTCTCTAAGGCTTTGGCAGTGGTGAAAATGCTCTTGAAGCACGCACAGTAATTCAGTGTTGTGCTGCACTTAATTCTTTGCACTGTGAGTTGCAATTGTTTAACACTGCACATTGTTCTTAACTGCACCACTCCAGTTTCAACTGCCAGTTTCAACCGCCAGTTTGCATTCTAAGTTCTAATTTCTTAACACTGCACAACACTATAAATTCCCATGTGATCAAGTGGCGAGGTATTGCAGTTTATTCACTGTTTATTCACAAAAAACGAGCACGTGTGGCTTTCATTGCGATAAGCATCTACTCATGATCGAAGTTAGGCAGTAACTGTTGATGACGGGGAAACAGAGTTGCCAGATCGCAATGGCCACATTACCAAACTCCTCAATTTTCATTACTAAATTTAACCTTTCATTACCAAACTCGTAAAGCTAGCATTTATTCTTCATTAATTATATATACAAGTGGAAGTACATGTAATCACTATCCTTATACAGAGATAGCCCGATTATCCGGGCTATATGGTGTTAAGGGGTGCCCGATTGGTCCGAAAGTACGATTAATCCGGCGGAAACACAAGTACTGTACTGTTAGACTGATTTATTTACCGGTAAATGTACACTTTAAGTACCAGAAAGACCTTTCCAGTTCAATGTATATTCCTCTAGCTTGTTTCAGTATTTTTCAGACTATAATCAGTTCGGTAAATCATGTTTTCTTACTGAAAGATTTCCTCCCTGTTAGTATCGTCTCGTTCTAAAGCTGTACCTACGATTGTTTCCAGCACAATGAACGAAACTCATCGTACTCAAATGTAGACTTCGTTTCCCAACTTCCCAACTGAAGATTAGGTTAGGTTACATTATTAGGTGCAGTTAAGCTAGGTTAGGCCAGGTTTAAACACTTAGATTAGAACAGTGTCTTCTGCCATTACGTTAACGAATCAAAGAGTCGTCACACCAGAACAGCTAAAAACAGCTGGGAAAGATTTAACAAGAAATGTTTATTTACCAACCCAGAAATAATCAGAAAAATATAACAGACTATCAGGATGAACTGATTTGGTAAGGTGCTTTTACTGCTTACAGCAAAGCGTATGTTTACCCCCCTCAAATCCTCAATGTTCGTGAGTTCAGAAATTTGTGTGCTTCCATGGCAGACCTTGAAACCATTTTTTCAAAGTTATAAAGTCAGTTTCTTTTTCTTACAGATTTGAAAAGACTCGTCTGGTACACCTGGCTTTTTCCCCTCCTCCCTAAACCCATCTTGTGATTTGCTATGATTCATGAAAGAAAATTAGGGGGCATGTTCCATTTGAATTTAAACATAAAGTTAGGGTGCATGTTACTTTAGCATTTAAACATATCGGCGAAAACATCTGAGATGAAAGGACCGCCGAGCTGTTTGGGATGGTTGAGTAGGGTTGTGTAAACATACCAGTGACCGTTCCCTTCCCATAATTGTTCGCAGTTTTTATGGCTCTCCCAAACTTAACGTTACTGACACCGGTACAGTAAAGCATTGTTCAAGGCTAGCAGCCATAAGAGGTTAATGGAATACATTATTGTTTGTATCAATACTCTCTCTTTCACACATACACGAACAAAAGAATGTGCAATAAATGTGCACTGAACTGTAAGGAGCAGAAATAACTGTATGCTCTATCGGTCCGAAATGTGTTGGGAAGCGACATCGAACACAGAATGTGGAGCTGAATGCCACCTTACGAGAACACTTGAGATGAAAGTATTTTTTCTTATTATTAAACATAATTGTTCCATTCCGTCCCCTATGATTGTGAAACTCGTAAATTTTCGTCCAAGCATACACACTAATAACCTTACCAATTCAGTTCATATTCTCTAGTTTGTTTTCTGTATTTTTCTAGTTTGTTTTCTTATTATCATAACGTTCCTTAAGCCTTACCTATGATTGTTTCCGGTATAATGGAAGAAACTTACTCATAATTAGGGTGCATGTTACATTAGCATTTAAACATATCGGCGAAAACATCTCAGATGAAGTGGCAGGCTGCCTGACTGTTTGAGATGGTAGAGGAGGGTCGTGAAAAAATACCAGTGACCTTCGTTCCCTTCCCATAATTGTTCGCAGTTTTTTATAGCTCTCCCTAACCCAACATCCCTGACACCAGTACAGTAAACCATTGTTCGAGGCTGGCAGCTATGATGGGGTTAATGGAATGCATTATTGTTTATATTAATACTCTCTTTCATACATACAGTACACTTAAGAACGAACAAAAGAGTGAACAGTAAATGTAAGAGGAAGAAATAACAGTGCTCTGTCGGTCTGAAATGTGTTGGGAGGCACGATACCTAACGAAGAATGCAGAACTGAATGCTGACTTACGAGAACACATGAGATGAGTAATTTTTTTTTTTTTTCTGATTAGCAGACATTCTTGTTTCATTTCGTTCCCTAAAACTAGGAAACCCATTACTTTTCGTCTAAGTGTACAGCCTAAAGACTTAACCAATTCACTTCATATTCCTCCAGTTTGTTTTCTGTGTTTTTCTATTTTGAGGGTAGTAAATTACCTTCTCTTGCTGAAATATTTTCTCTTTTATCACGTTCTTTAAGCCGTACCTACGATTGCTTCGGGCATAATGGAAGAAACTCATTGTACACAAAAGTGGATTTAGTTTCCCAATTTCCCAACTGGAGCCCAGGTTAGGTCAGGTTAGGTTAGGTTAAATTATTAAGAAGTTAAGCAAGGTTAGGCTACATCAGGAGTATCAGTTGCCTCACCAAACTTCACCCTACCACCCTTGTGATCGAGTTGTGAGCAGGAGGTGTGGATGGGGGCAGGGTGAGCAAGGCTCTCTCTGGTTTATCCATGCCTCTCTCCCTAGCAGCTGGATGCTTCCTGTTTAAACCGGAGCATTCGTACGGATAATTCTATGAATTATTGTACCACTGAACCATTGGGTCACGGCCCAGATATACCGAAAGCTGGATAATCCGAGCCTGGATAATCGAGCTTCCACTGTATTTAACAGCATGTTGATTATTTTCACGCTATGTAGGCCAGCAGATTAGTCAGAGAGAGCAAACAATCCACCATCTCCATCCTGTGTATCCTCATACATGTGAAGAATCTGTTTGGTAATGCATTATTCTGATTCATTACCAAAGGAATTTTTCATTGCCAAATTGGCCCACATTTGGTAATGAAAAATACCAAATGGCAACCCTGACAGGGGAGGGGGGAATGGGGAGGAAGATAAGGGTGAAGGGGCTGTGGTGTAAACCAGCTGTTCGGCAACGCACGTCAATTTCAAATTACGGTTGGGAAAAAATTCAGATTTGGGGGGGTATTTTTTTTCTTTTTTTGGCCATTTTTGGGTTCCGAAGGTCCAAGCCCACAATGTCCGGAAAGTGGGCATCCGGAAAGTGGGCGTCCGGATAGTATGGGGATTACTATATATATGTATATATATATATATATATATATATATATATACATATAATTTAAATGGAAGGGTGGCATCTCCTGTCACCTAGCAGGGCTTTTTGATTTAATGAGGTCTAGCCCGTGCGAACTGTTCCCTTTCTTCCATTATGAGATTCAGTTTGAAAGTTGTACAAGGACTGTTTGGAGGAATGAGTATGACCAGTTAGTTGAAAAATTTTTACTCAAGATAAAGTGAAAGGAAAGATGGCATGTAAATGCCATTATTTACAAGCATGAGTATTTTCATAGGCAAAATTAAAATCAAGTAGTAGGAAAGGCTTAAGAAAAATGGTAATCAGGCAGAATTTGTACAAGAAAATTACAATGATGGCTGAAATTAAGATAACAGGCGTAATTAAAGAAAATACATTTACAGGGCAAATGGGATAGGCAAGAGTGGAGGCACCTAGTCATAGGCTGTACACTCCAATGTAAAGCAGTCTTGCATAACAACCTAATCAAAGGTTATATGAATTGGTCACCTTCTACTAGTGGTTACAAGAGCAAAATATATTAATAGTCTTAATAAAAGCTTAAAGATATGACAATGGTACAACTTCCACTAGTTTGTACAAAGCAAAGAAATACAGTATATAATGTGTTTAATGAAAGTATAAAGATATGGAACTGGTACAACTTCCAACAGTATGTACTTTAAAAAGATGAACAGAGGAAGGAAAAATGAGGCAAGTTAAAAAATAACCCATACACCAGTTTACAGGTGTCCTCCAGTCATAAAAATGAAGGGGGAAGGGAACAGAAGATTAACATGCATGTATTGTGGTGTAGGCACTTGCAGATAGAGGTTTGGTTTATGAGAGTATGCTGGCCTACTCTTTGTTAATGGAAATATTGAATAGGTTCACCAAATGGAGATGATCTGGAACAGGTCCTGAGTACTGGCAAATATTAATGTATGTACTGAAAGTATAAAGATATGGCACTGGTACAACTTCCACTAGTATGTACTAGAGCAAAATAATATATTAATATATGAATGGAAGTATAATGATATGGCATTGATAAAACTTTCAATAGTGTTTACTACAGCAAAATAATATTTAATGAAAGTCATTAGATATGGTACACCCCTCATCCTTGTATCCCAAGGAACTTTGAGTTACCAGTGGGTTCTTTAAAATGGGAATTGTATCCTGCAGATAATTTTTTTTAGTTCACAGTGAGGGCTTTATGTACAGCTGTGGCATTCTCACTTCTTGTGCAGAAATTAGCTACCACTTATATTACACCCAACAAAAGAACATCTTACAGTACAAGCTTTCATCAGAATAAACAGACCTCCCCTTGTAAGTTCTAATTAATGAAATAATGGAAAATTTTATCAGCTGTATCTACAGACAAATGCCCCAGTCTCTGATGAGCAGATCTCAGCTAAATTGTCTCCATGCCAACCTGTCTCTAGTCAACAGATGCCAGAGTGATCTAGGTGTCCTAGATCACTCTCACATACCTCTCCATTTCATCTCTCCACCTCAGCTTCAGTCTTTCTGTTCCTCTCAATCCTTCCGCTTCACCAACACACTCTCCTGGTTTAACTCGCCTTCCATTTACAGTACTGTACTCTACATTGTTGAACCATGTCAAAGCATCCCTAGTGGATCTTTCTGAAGCTTCCACACCAACATAACACTGTAAACTTCATTGGTCTGCGTAGGCATCTTCATCTTAATCCACAAGCTCAGTCATATTATTCATTTCAGTGGCTTCCACTCATGACCTACAGCTCAATAATATCCATCCTTGTACACATGATGGAATTGTTTTAGTGTACTGTCATGCACTGGCTACTTCCATTCTTACTGGTCTCTCCCTACCACTACCTAGCTACAATAATAATATCAATACTTTTATTTTCTTCATCACACTACCTAAGAAAATATTTACTGTTGTTCATAATGTATTCTTCTGAATGGCCAGTCAGAATCACTGCACAGTCAGTTCCACTAAAATAATAATGATGCTCTCTTACATTGTCAGATTTGATTCTCACATACAGCTCCTAAAGCTCACACCAAGCACTAATCAGTTAACATCACCAAGGAAAAAAATGTACGGTATCATCTGCAAATAATGACATAATTTATCAAACAAAACTTCCATCAACTTTAAACTCTTGTCTTTTTCCTCCACATTTTTTTTCACTATTTTCTATTCTTTCCTGTCTCCTGCAGCACCAGCCTTCATTCATTAGACTCTTTGGACCTTCATTTAAGCGAAAAGTAAGCAGTGGTGGGCCTTACCACATCAGATCTCCAATACTTATTTGATTTAATGAAAAAAGATGGCCAGAAGTGAATAGTCAATGCTGAAAGGTTGAAGTTCAGCAGTGCTACCAGTAGAGTACTGCTTTAGGTCAAACAGTGAATAGCATACAATTCAGTTTTATAATGCAACCACAGCAAAAAATTATGACTAGTGTTAGTGTTTAACCATTTAATTTTTTAACTTAAATTCCACATCCATTAGCAAACCTACTTCTGGTAAATCAGAATGGTTTTTACCTGTTAAATTTGACTTGAATAAAGAGACCTTCAAAATTTATAACTGTTACTGTTTTTGCCTGCTGCATAAAATATGCAAATGAAAATGATAGTAGAAATAACAAGATGGTTTGGCCAAGATAAGAAGCTAGAAGTTGAGAGTCTGACTTGGAGAGTATGAAGGGGAGACCAAGGATGAGATGGAGAGATGGAGTGGAAAGAAATAAATGAGATGGGGTATGTGAGTAGGAGGGATGGCTGCCAGTGACAGAAATACTGGTTATTATGCTTTATTAAAAGCGCAGTTTCTCGTGGTTTCTGCACATTCCCACAACTACAGTCACTGAATCTATCTATCTATCTATCTATAGCCCGACGCCCTAATCCCGCAAAGGGTGGCCGCAGACAAAACGCCTCCAAGTCACTCTGTCACCCACCATTTGACTACCCTCCCCCCAACTCACCCCCCCCTCCCTCATATACCTCTCGACTCCATCCCTCCACCTCATCCTCGGTCTACCCCTCCCTCTCCCTCCCTCCACCTCACCTACATACACCCTCTTAGTCAGTCTTTCATTCTCCATTCTCTCCACATGTCCAAACCACCTCAGTGTATTTCTCCTACTCTTCTCAACCACATCCACATCTACCCCACAGCGTTCCTTCACTTCTTCATTCGTCAACCTGTCCCTCCACGTCACTCCACATGCTCCTCTCAAGTAACTCATTTCCACTGCTCTCACTCTTAACTTGTTCCCCTCTTGCAAGGTCCATGCCTCGCTTCCAAACGTCAGGGTAGGGATCACAATACCATCATGCAGTGACTTCTTAACTTCCATACTCACCTCCCTATTTCTCATCACTGCTTTCAGTGTGCCAACAACCTTCCTTCCCTGCTGTATCCTTTCACGTACTTCATCCCCCAAAGTTCCATCCTTACTTATCATACTACCCAAGTACTTGAATGCACTCACATTCTCCATATCCTCACCATCCAACCTCACTGCACACTCTGTGACTTCATTCCTCTCAAACACCATAACTTTACTTTTGTTTACATTAACTTTCAGCTTCCTCCTCCTACACACTGTCCCAAATTCATTCACCAAACCTTGCAACTCCCATTCATCTTCACTCAACAATACTGTATCATCAGCAAACAGCAACACCGGAAGCTTCCAAATCTCACCCTCATTCAATAGGGCCAGCCCCACATCCACTGCCCTACCTTGCACCTCCTTTACAGCCCCATCCATATATATATTAAACAGCCATGGAGACATCACACACCCCTGTTTCAGTTCGACATTGAGATCAAAGAACTCACTCAGCTTACCATCCACTCGCACCGTAGCCCTAGCTCCCTCGTATATACTATTCACAGCTCTCAACAATTTCCCCTCCACTCCATATATTCTTAATACCTTCCACATACCTTGCCTATCTATTCTGTTATAAGCTTTCTCCAAGTGCATGAAGGCAGCATACACTTTCCTTCCCTTCTCTAGATACTTCTCCACTAAACATCTTAGAACAAATATCTGATCTACACACCCTTTTCCCTTCCTAAATCCCCCTTGTTCTTCTCCAACTAGCTCCTCTGTCATATGCCTAACCCTATCAATGAGTATTCTACCATATATTTTACCAGTCACACTAAGAAGGCAAATACCCCTATGGTTACCACATACTTCTCTCTCCCCTCTTCCTTTGTATAAAGAAACAATTATACCTGATTTCCAGTCCTCTGGAACCCTTCCCTCTTCCCAAGCCAATCTACACAACTTCCATATCCACTCCACAACAATCTCACCCCCATACCTAAGCATTTCACCACACACTCCATCAATTCCTGGGGCCTTTCCCAACTTAATCTTCTTCATCGCTTCCACTACTTCCGCCCTACTGATCTCTTTCTCCCTCCTCTCATCTCTTCTTCTCCCAGCCATTCCCCAACCACTTATACTGGCACTGCTCTCACTCTCTACATTCAATAAATCCTCAAAGTGCTCCTTCCATCTCCTCAATTTCTCTCTCTTCTCCACCAACAATCTATTATTCCTATCCTTCACTCCCCTATTATTTCCCCTTTCACAGTGCCTTACTTTCTTTACCTCCTTCCAAAACAATTTCTTACTCTCCCTCCATTTCACACTCAAATTCCTCCCAAACTCTTCATCCACTTTCTTCTTACTCTCCTTCACCAGTCTCTTAACTTCCCTTCTCCTGCTCACATATACCTCTCTCTTCTCTCTCATCTTCTCCCCTACCTCTACTTGCCAACCATTCACCATATGCCTTCTTCTTTTTGTTCTACAGCTCGTTTCACCTCATCATTCCACCATGCTGTCCCTTGCACACCCTTGCGTCTCCTCCTCACTCCACAAACCGCCTCACACGCTGCGCCTATCTCTTCCATGAATATCTTACATACGTCTTCCACCCCTTCCATCTGCTCTAGCTCATACCTTCCCAATCTTTCTTCCACTATGCTCTTATACTCTGTCATTTTCTCACTATCTTGCAATTTCTCCACTCCTCTCACAGGAGCTGCTTCCTCCTGTCTTCCCCTTTGCCTCCTCAACCACTTCCTTTGCATCTTTACCTTGGCCATCACTAAGTGATGGTCCGAGACTCCATTCCCCCACCCTCTCCACACTCTTGCATCCAACACTTGTCTTCTCATTCGCTCATCCACACACACGTAGTCTATCATTGCCTTTCGTTCAACAAGTTCACCATCCATCCTCCTCATTACTCTCCATGTATACCGGTGGATCATCTTATGACGAAAGTAGGTGTTGGCTATTGCCAACCCCTTACAAGCACAGATGTCCACCAAAGCACTACCATTCCCATCTATTTCAGCTGGCACACCCCACTGACCAACCACTCCATCAGCTCGTATATTCCCAACTTTGCCATTCATGTCTCCAATCAACAGCACTCTCTCGCTCCTCTCAAACTTGTCCATACATGCTTCTACTCTCGCCCAAAACTCATCTTTCACTCTTGCCACTCGATCCTCTGTTGGAGCATACACACATACAATCGCCCATTCTTGTATACCTACTTTCATCCTCACCCATACAATCCTTGCACCCACTGTTCCATACTCTCTTATATTCTCCTTCCACCTCTTGCTTATCATCAGACATACTCCCTCTCTTGCCCTCTCATTCTCACTGACTCCCGCACATATACCTACACCATATTCCCATTCTCTCACTGAATCAACTGTCAGATATTTTCTGAACAAAGTTTCTTGGAATTCCATTTAAATTATATATGCAACCTATTTCTGTTAATTCATATATGTTAACATTTCTATGTACGATTCACCGCAATCAACAGCTTCTCAATTTTGTTATCGTTGGTAATTGCTTAACCATCTCCAAACCATTTATTACATTCACACATAATTTCAGAGAACCTACACGTAAGCCATGTAAATCTCTTGTAATAGCTTTAATAGGACAGTAACTACAATAAAAATGGACTAACAATGGGTAACCTGCCTCTCTCAACTCGCAACTACTGTTGTTTACTGAGGATTCGTCCTCAAGTAATTTTTGGCCCACCGAATTAGGTCCATTGTACATGGTTCAAAGGAAAATGAGACTTTACAATGGCAAGTAAAACTAAACTGGTAAAAATTACGGGACTGAACTGTGAAATCAGCATGGAATATTGTTGACAAAATTCCCGAGTCCACTGACGTACGAAATAACCAATCATCTTGCTAGTTCCTCTCTCTGCAGCACTTATGTTGCGAATGAGTCGTACATCTGACAGCCGACGGCACATGCACAGTGAATGCAAGGAGTCAAGATCTCCAGGGAGTCAGAGTTTCTCACTACACCCTACCTTGTATCCCCTTTATAACCCCATCCATATTCAGACTGAACATGACATCCCTGTTTCAATCCAACATTCAGATAGAATAAACCACTCAGTTCACCATCCACATGCACTGCAGCCTTAGCACCCCCATACATACTCTTCACTGCATTCAGCAGCTTCCCATTTACTCCATGTATTCTTAATATTTTCCACACTCCTTGTCCATCCACTCTTCATATGCCTTCTCCGAATCCATGAAGGCTGCATAAAACATCTTTCCCTTTTCTAGAAACTTTATCACTAAAGACCATAGGATGAATCTCTGATCTACACAACCTCTTCCCTTCCTAAAACCTCCCTGTTCTTCACCAACTAATTCCTATGTTATTTCCCTACCTTTGTCAATAAGTATCCTACCATATACTTTTCCTGTTACACTAAGAAGACAAATGCCCATGTGATTGCCTAGTTATTCTTACTGATAATATTTACCTCTATCTCAGGGTAACAAGAAAGGTCCTGTTGGTCGATGGGATTTTGATACTCAGGAAGAGTATAGTGACTACATGAACCAGCGTGAAGCGATGCCCAAAGCTGCCTTTCAGTATGGAGTTAAGATGGCAGATGGGAGAAAGACACGACGCATTGGAGGAAACAAGGAGAAAGACAGGAATGCGGAGTTAAATCGTGAATGGCAGCAGATTCAACAGATCCTCAAGAGACGCAAGGATACTGAGGGAGTTGGAAGTGGCAGTGGAGGAGGCCCGTGAGTAACTAACAGCTGTTGCGAAATTAACTGTAATTACTGGTATGACACTTAGCTAGTGTATACAATCATCCTCATTTTTTGCAGGTGGTAGGGAACAGACATGTTGATGAATAGCATGTTTTTGTGAATGAAAACCCCCCTAATGGGACCCATCACCCATAATTTAAATATGTGAGTGCTGTAAAAACCATTGTACGGCCCTAAAACAACCAGATATTATAATCTGCTTGTTGGAAGTGTTTTTTCAGATTAATTAACCCTTGTAAACATTTTGTTGAGTTGTCCCATTAGCCAAAAACTGGTATACTTTGAGATGGTTTATAAATTTTCCATCCATCCATCCATCCATCATCCAATCCTATGTTGCCCCATGAGGAGCATAGGAGCCCGGGGCTAGGCAAGTTGCTCCTGACATTTAAGATGAGAGTGACCAGCCTCACTCATCCCTGAGTGGCATAACATGAGCGGTAACCCCAACCACCCCTTGGATATAAACCTTCACCGGCTCAATCTGACTGGAGCACCATAATTACCCACTAAACCACCAGGCAGTGGCGCAGCCAGGGGGGGGCCACGGGGGCCCGGGCCACCTCCCCAAAATTTCTACGTGTGTTCGAGAATAGACTGTGAATCTTAAATGTTGAATACTTGTTTAATCCAGGGTGTAATACTCGGTATGTCACATATTTGGAGAACTGAAAAAATATGCAGTTACGAGTAAAAGGTCTTGTATACACATATACTTTTTAAGACTTACTTTAGGTGCGAGACAGATATTCGAATTTATGCACGGGGAGCCGTTGGCGCCCGGACGGGTGAGGAGAGGAGGCAGGAAAGGTAGCAGGAAATGTGTGCTGCCCTGTGAACTTTTCAATTTTTTTATGTACCTTCTGACACATTATCTTCAAAACGGGAAACTCCGTTACTAATAAGTTTATGTAATTAACTAGTTAGGAGTACCTGTAGGCATGTAGGCCTACATGTGGCAGAATTGGTAAGAAATTTAAACAATCATGGCAACATTTACTGGCCATCAGCTGAGTGTCACTCGCTCATCACCTGCCTGTGCCATCAGCCATCAGTCAACTCTCATCAGGTTGTGTTGCACCAGTGACCAGTCCATGCAACTTGCTAATTACGTTACTTGCACACTGTACTGTGACAAGAAGTAAAAGACGTATTCTGTGGGTTTCCCTGGATCACTTTATCATGAAACAGAAGCAGCCACAGCAGTCAAGTATATTGGACTTCATGAGTTCAAGTTCTAAAAGGTTAACTTATGTTTAGCAGTGCATCACACTAGAGGATATTACTACTGCCAGTAATAATAACAAATGATAATGTTATGCCGTGAGCTGTACATAAGTGTAGGTGCACGCAGAAACTGGAAGCCAATGACTGCTCAAGATTTTCCTTGTGATATATTTCAGGCTTTAACTACCTGTGCCCTGTGTGGCAACTATCACTGGGGTAAACTAATCATCATCGAATTAAGTGAAGTATTTAACAGACGATGGGTTTTCACAGACATTAGCATTGAGTGTGGTGAGTTGGGACAGTGCGGGACACTGGGTGAGTTGGAACAGTGGGCACTGCAATGCCAAATGCAATGAAATTTCCATTTTATGGTGCCCATTCAATAGCCCTGCCCCAACTTTACAAATGTTGTTAATACTAGCTCTCTATAGAACCACGAATAATGCATGAAAAATATGCAAATATAAAAGGGTAGCTTTTTGACTTTTGTAGAATTCCATTTTTGAAAATACACATATTTGGCCAATTTTCCTCTCCCACAGACAGTTTTAGAGCTAAAGGTCTCCTTTTTGGTGGGTGAATCTTCAATTGTTATAGTATTTTGTGATTTATCCAGAAAATGCATTTTTTACAGTAGAGCAGTGCTGAAGGATCAATAGACAATTGCCCCGACTCGCCCACCAGTTTTTTTTTTTTTTTTTTTTTTTTTTTTTTTTTTTTTAAACCCAAGGTGAGTTGGAACAACAATTTCGTTTGTGATTTTTGCAAGGAAAAACTTACTTTTCATGCATTATGTACTACTATATTTTATAGTTTGCTGTATTTATGGTGGTTTTGGGTGTCAACAAGTACCATAGATATTTCTCATTTTCAGGTTGCATGCATGCCATAAAGAGAGAAAATACTGTGACGTGGATTATGGCAAAAAAGTATATAATGGTATAGTGTTAAAAGTAGGGAAAAAGAGTTGTACAATGAAATTTTTGGAAAGGAGAGAAACTGAGAAATTCAACTGGCCAGTTTGTGATGATATACTTTATACTGACGATTTCCAACAGTATATCATTTGGTGGACCTGTCTTATTAGCAGGAACTGTACCTTTCAGTATGCAAGAGGTTGACAAAGCCTTTCATGATTATAATAAGCATATTTATCAGATAATTTTTCAGCTTAAATAGTTACAGGCAACTTAGTGGAAGTCTTTAATACGGAATATGTATAATGAGTGCGTCCTTAACCCCTTAACCGCGGGGCGTCACTTTCGTGACACTTGGGAACAAGGGATCATACCGTGGGGCGTCACTTTTGTGATTCTGTGTTATTTTGAATTCGCCCGGGCTTTCAAGTGGTGGCTTGTATCATCTATCAGTACTGCCAATGTCCAACACTAGTCAGCACTCCTAATCTCATCTGTACTCCCATCCATTGTTGACAATTTAGCCATTTCTCCCCGTTCTTGACTCCCCTCCCTACCTCCCCTCCATTACCCTATCCTCTCGCCTGCCTTGCCGTGCTACGCTAAGTAAATCTTCCCTGGAATTTTTCACTGATTTCATCCATTGAAATAAGCCCTATGCCTTATTCTTATACCAAATAATATATACAAGAAAGAAATAAGGTAAATGAGAGTGCCATATACCTGGAATTGGCTAATTATCACCTGACAACACCTTACGATCACTCGTTCGCTAATTTTCGCTGTTTATTTCCCTTTGAAATATGCCGTATAATCTATTTTCGTAATAAAAATATATATAAGAAAGGAAGGGAGAAGCCTAAGTGATATTTACATTCACCTGGAACTACCTAATTATTGCAGGCCACCAGACTGTATTCTACGCTAAGTAAATCTTCCCTGGAATTTTCCACTGATTTCATCCATTGAAATAAGCCCTATGCCCTATTCTTATACCAAATAATATATACAAAAAAGAAATAAGGTAAGTGATAGTGCCATACACATGGAATTGGCTAATTATCACCTGACAACACCTCCCGTGCACTCGTTCGCTAATTTTCGCTGTTTATTTCCCCTTGAAATATGCCGTATAATCTATTTTCGTAATAAATATACATATAAGGAGGGAAGGGAGAAGCCTAAGTGATATTTACATTCACCTGGAACTACCTAATTTATTATGTATTGTCTTGGTTTCCTGCAAATCATTTCATTGCTATATATTAGCAAGTCTCACAAGGCTGAAGTTGGTAGTATTGCACTCACCCTAGCCAGGCGGCAGGAGGCCACCACTATCAGTTCACTGTCGTCTTTCACGGTGAAAGTACGTCTGATTTGCTCCTGCTAACTTCCACCGCTTTTTAGCCCCATGCAAAGGGCCCTGTGACCATTACCCCCTACTAAACCTCGTGTGGAAAGAGGTAAAGGGCTGACGATTGATAAAGAGTGACTACGATCTTTCTATTGAGTAAAACAGTGCAAGTGGAATTGTAAATTATGTGTAAACAGCAAGTGAAAGCAATGAATGTAAATGTAAGTGAACAGTGGAAAATAGTTTTATAAGTTACTTCAAGTGACAGTGCATAACACAGTGTAAATAAAATAGAAATGTTAATAATGTAAATAAAATAGAGAAAGTGAATAGAAATGTAAATGAATAGTGTTATAAGAATACGAGTATATATACTATGAGTAATGAAAGTGAAAGTTTCACTCTAGCATGTGTGAATATTATGAGTTATGAGAGTTAAGGTGAAAGTGACATTCACTCTTAATGCTAGTATACAGGACGAGAAAGTGAATGCTACGTATTTTACTGAAAGAAATTGAATGCCTACAGTGACAATAAACTACTATTACTGAAGGAAACTTATGAATAAAGACTGTAGATATATATAAGTGTTATATAGTAATAGAAATATAAATTGTGAGTGTTTTTATGAATAATAAATGACAGAACACCAGCGGCGAACTAGCGCAAGTGGGAAGGTCATACGCCTTTGTAATTTTCATTGATTTCACAGTGGGTTTTTTTTTCCAAACTATTTGAGAATCATAGAATAGTGTTTCTGGTGATAATATCAGGCTGTGGTAATCACATTACGGATTGTCGGGAAGTGTAAAGTGGAGACTTTGTTACCCAACTTCAGAGGTCTCCACAAGTCCTACAGTACTCGACAAAGGCTCAACAAACACCCCAGGAGAAAGCTGAAGATATGTGCCATAAGCATATGTGATTTTAATATTCTAGGACTAATAACTGACTTTTGGCCCTGGAAAGAGGAAATTATAGAGGCATAAAGCTTTTAGATCAGATAATGAAGGTAATGGAGAGAGTTTTAGAAGGTATAATTAGAGAAAGAGTGAATACTGATGAGATGTAGTTTGGGTTTATGCCAGGTAGGGGGACCACTGATGCTATATTCATTGTTTGACAGCTTCAGGAAATATATATACCCCCCCTGGAGGTAGGGGGGTTTCAAGAATACTCCCCCAGTATCCCTGCTTGTCGTACGAGGCAACTAAAAGGGTTGGTGGTGGGTTAGTGCTCCACCGCGTAAAAAGAACCAACTAAAAAAGCGAATAAAGCGCCTTGGACCCGGACGGACCTTACGTTGACGACTAAGGAACGGACAAAGGACATTCTTAGGGTGGGAACGTGGAATGTGAGAGGAGTGAATGATGAAGTGAAAGAGAGAGAGATTGTTCAGGTGCTTGAGGATGCAAAAGTGGATATATGTGGATTGATTGAAACTAAATGGAAAGGTGAAAGGGTGAGAGAATGGGAATATGGTTTAGGTATATGTGCGGGAGTCAGTGAGAATGAGAGGGCAAGAGAGGGAGTATGTCTGATGATAAGCAAGAAGTGGAAGGAGAATATAAGAGAGTATGGAACAGTGGGTGCAAGGATTGTATGGGTGAGGATGAAAGTAGGTATACAAGCGTTGGCGATTGTATGTGTGTATGCCCCAACAGAGGATCGAGTGGCAAGAGTGAAAGAAGAGTTTTGGGCGAGAGTAGAAGCGTGTATGGACAAGTTTGAGAGGAGCGAGAGAGTGCTGTTGATTGGAGACATGAATGGCAAAGTTGGGAATGTATGAGTGGATGGAGTGGTTGGTCAGTGGGGTGTGCCAGCTGACGTAGATGGGAATGGAAGTGCTTTGGTGGACATCTGTGCTTGTAAGGGGTTGGCAATAGCCAACACCTACTTTCGACATAAGATGATCCACCGGTATACATGGAGAGTAATGAGGAGGATGGATGGTGAACTTGTTGAACGAAAGGCAATGATAGACTACGTGTGTGTGGATGAGCGAATGAGAAGACAAGTGTTGGATGCAAGAGGGTGGGAGAATGGAGTCTCGGACCATCACTTAGTGATGGCCAAGGTAGAGCTGCAAAGAGTGTGGTTGAGGAGACGAAGGGGAAGACAGGAGGAAGCAGCTCCTGTGAGAGGAGTGGAGAAATTGAAAGATAGTGAGAAATTGATAGAGTATAAGAGCACAGTGGAAGAAAAATTGGGAAGGTATGAGCTAGAGCAGATGGAAGGGGTGGAAGACGTATGTAAGATATTCACGGAAGAGATAGGTGCAGCATGTGAGGCAGTTTGTGGAGTGAGGAGGAGATGCAAGGGTGTGCAAGGGACAGCATGGTGGAATGATGAGGTGAAACAAGCTGTGGAACAAAAGAAGAAGGCATATAGTGAATGGTTAGCGAATAGAGGTAGGGGAGAAGATGAGAGAGAAGAGAGAGGTATATGTGAGCAGGAGAAGGGAGGTTAAGAGACTGGTGAAGGAGAGTAAAAACAAAGTGGATGAAGAGTTTGGGATGAATCTGAGTGTGAAATGGAGGGAGAGTAAGAAATTGTTTTGGAAGGAGGTGAAGAAGGTAAGGCAGTGTGAAAGGGGAAATAGTAGGGGAGTGAAAGATAGGAATAATAGATTGTTGGTGGAGAAGAGAGAGAAATTGAGGAGATGGAAGGAGCACTTTGAGGATTTATTGAATGTAGAGAGTGAGAGCAGTGCCAGTATAAATGGTTGGGGAATGGCTGGGAGAAGAAGAGATGAGAGGAGGGAGGAAGAGGTCAGTAGGGCGGAAGTAGTGGAAGTGATGAAGAAGATTAAGTTGGGAAAGGCCCCAGGAATTGATGGAGTGTGTGGTGAAATGCTTAGGTATGGGGGTGAGATTGTTGTGGAATGGATATGGAAGTTGTGTAGATTGGCTTGGGAAGAGGGAAAGGTTCCAGAGGACTGGAAATGAGGTATAATTGTTTCTTTATACAAAGGAAGAGGGGAGAGAGAAGTATGTGGTAACCATAGGGGTATTTGCCTTCTTAGTGTGACTGGTAAAATATATGGTAGAATACTCATTGATAGGGTTAGGCATATGACAGAGGAGCTAGTTAGAGAAGAACAAGGGGGATTTAGGAAGGGAAAAGGGTGTGTAGATCAGATATTTGTTCTAAGATGTTTAGTGGAGAAGTATCTAGAGAAGGGAAGGAAAGTGTATGCTGCCTTCATGGACTTGGAGAAAGCTTATGAGAGAACAGATAGGCAAGGTATGTGGAAGGTATTATAGTAGGACTCGCCTAAGTTTGCGGCTGTGGTGTGGCCCGCACCTGTGTACAATGGTGCCACGTTTCCCCAACTTGCGATGTGAAACGTACGCTATTTATGTACAAGGCAACACAAATACGATAAATTCAGATGTATAAAACTTACATTTGTGTATTTTGATAGATGAATCAACAGTAATCTTATTATGCATAAAATATTTATACAGTAACACAGAAACCTGGCATACATATTGTACAGTGTTGCTAAAACAAATTGTAGTCACTTTTAATGTTTTTTAGCTTAGTTTTAGGGTGGGTAATAATATTACAGTTATAGATATAAGAGAATGAGCCTGAAAAAAGAAGAAATATGCCAATATCCAAAGTAAAAGAAATAATTCATATAATTCTTGTGAGTGGCAACACTGACACACCCAGTTTGGCCTAAGGTAAAGTACGTACCCCTCCGTAGACCCAAGCATACTGTAGCTTGTACAGGTGTTGCTAGGGAAAAATGCTCACATTTACTGGCTTTTACCATAATTTTAAGGGAGAGGAATAATCACATTTATAATCATAAGCTAATATGTAGGACAAAATAGTAGACATATGCCAATACTGAAGTAAAAAAAAAAACATTATTCACTCGCAAGCGGCAACACTTCCACACCCAGTCGGTGGCCTTGATCTCAGGGGTGGTGTAGAAATGATGTCAGATTTACAATATATACAATATTATTTAAAAGAAAATATCCAAAATGTCTCTTGCAATAAAAGAGAGAGAGAGAGAGAGAGAGAGACGGGGGTTGGTGGTGGTGGAGGCATTGTCAGGCTGAGAGAGAGATGGAGGAAGGGGAAAGAGAATGAATGAATGAAAATGAATCATGGTACTGCAATAACGGGTCATCTGTCGCCGTTTACAAAAAATGATAAATATCACTAAATATAACAAAACCAAATTAACAAATGAAAGCACAGTTATAAATAACTTATAAAAGAATCAAAAGTACTCAGGGTGGCTCACATCTCCCGCCAGGAGAGAGAGAGAGAGAGAGAGAGAGAGAGATAACAGTATAGAAAACGTGGCAACACTGTACACAGGTGCGGGCCACACCACAGCCGCAAACTTAGGCGAGTCCTACTATAGGAATATATGGAGTGGAGGGAAAATTGTTGAGTGCTGTGAAGAGTATGTACGAGGGACCAAGGGCTACGGTGCGAGTGGATGGTGAGCTGAGTGAGTTCTTTGATCTCAATGTGGGACTGAAACAGGGTTGTGTGATGTCTCCATGGCTGTTTAATATATACATGGATGGGGTTATAAAGGAGGTGCAGGGTAGGGCAGTGGATGTGGGAGTGGCTGTAATGAATGAGGGTGAGATTTGGAAGCTTCCGGTGTTGCTGTTTGCTGATGATACAGTACTGTTGAGTGAAGATGAATGGGAGTTGCAAGGTTTGGTGAATGAATTTGGGACAGTTTGTAGGAGGAGGAATCTGAAAGTTAATGTAAACAAAAGTAAAGTTATGGTGTTTGAGAGGAATGAAGTCACAGAGTGTGCAGTGAGGTTGGATGGTGAGGATATGGAGAATGTGAGTGCATTCAAGTACTTGGGTAGTGTGATGAGTAAGGATGGAACTTTGGGGAATGAAGTGCATGAAAGGGTACAGCAGGGAAGCAAGGTTGTTGGTACACTGAAAGCAGTGATGAGAAATAGGGCAGTGAGTATGGAAGTTAAGAAGTCACTGCATGATAGTGTTGTGATCCCTACCCTGACGTATGGAAGCGAGGCATGGACCTTGCAAGAGGGGAACAAGTCAATAGCGAGAGCATTGGAAATGAGTTACTTGAGAGGAGCATGTGGAGTGACGTGGAGGGACTGGTTGACAAATGAAGAGGTGAAGGAATGCTGTGGGGTGGATGTGGATGTGGTTGAGATTAGAAGAAATACACTGAGGTGGTTTGGACATGTGAAGAGAATGGAGAATGAAAGACTGACTAAGAGGGTGTATGTAGGTGAGGTGGAGGGAGGGAGAGGGAGAGGTAGACCGAGGATGAGGTGGAGGGATGGAGTTGAGAGGTATATGAGGGAGGGGGGGGTGAGTTGGGGGGAGGGTAGTCAAATGGTGAGTGACAGAGCGACTTGGAGGCGTTTTGTCTGCAGCCACCCTTTGTGGGATTAGGGCGTCGGGCTATAGATAGATAGAAGGGATCTTTATTTTGTTTTTGTTGATTTGGAAAAGACCTTTGACAGAGTCCCTAGAGAGGTGGTGAAGTGGGCAATGAGAAAGCTTGGCTTGGAGGAGTGGCTGGTTAGGGTGGTTATGGCTATGTATGTGGGTGCTCACACCCAGGTAAGAGTGAATGGAGATTTGAGTGATGAGTTTTCCGTGAATGTTGGTGTGCATCAGGGGTCAGTCTTGAGTCCCATGTTGTTTATCATGGTACTTGAAGCCCTTTCACGTGACCTTAGAAACGAACTTTTGTGGGAGTTGTTGTATGCTGATGATTTGGTGTTGATTGCAGAGAACGAAAGGGAGGCGGAGGAAAGGTTTAGGAAGTGGAGAGATGGTATGGGGCACAAGGGCTTAAGGGTAAATGCAGATAAAACAAAAGTGATGATATCTAGGGTTGGTGGTGGTACTGTCAAAGACGAGGGAGAGTGGCCATGTGCAGTTTGCCACAAGGGGGTGGGAAGTAATTCTATCTTGTGCGGTGTTTATGATAAATGGGTGTGTATCATGCCACTGCTAGACACCAAATTTATGTGTCAGTTTAGCTGCTAATTCCACCGGATCCACCATTGTGTAGCCGTTATATGGAATAGCACAGCTGACTACATATTATGTGTTCTGCTGTTATAGTATAACTAGACCACCGTGTTGGAGATTGACGACACTGTCTGTAGTACACGCAGCTACTCGCCGTTACTGCCCGACACTTTCCACCAGAAGTCCTCTGCCACTAGAAGGTGGAAGCTGGTCTGTTATTTTAAGTGGTAGCGTAAGGTGACAGAAATGAGCAGATTAAATCTCTCTTTATTGGGCACAGAATAAATACAACTGCGACCCGAGAGATATGTAAGAGCAATACCACCTCCCTTGATAACTATATGACTTCTTCTGATGCTGTACGCTCACCGTGCCGAGTTGGGTGCAGTGCTGAGGTCAGCTAAAAGTGAGGTGCCAAGCATTTACATATACTCTGGGCTTATACAAAAAGTAGAGATAAATGACAACTCTACTAGCACATTATACACCTCTATAGAATGGTATTAAGTACATTCACATATACCAACATAATCAATGGTTCCCCGGGACTTTACACTTACACACAATTCAGATATCTTTTCACTTTTCCTAACCTTCATTTTATAATTGAAACAGGGTGGCACTTGTGGTCTGCCATCCACCTTCTTTCTATACCACAGCTAACAGCGAAATGATATTTGGTTATTCATCATTCACACTTCATTACACACTGTTAATTATTACTAAACAGCTTTAAGAATTATTATGTAAAATGTGTGATACTACAACTTCTTGTGGAAAAAGATGTTGACACCAGAACATTGCTCGGCCACACCATTGACGTCCTCGTCGACATTGTTGTCCTAACTACCGTGTAGCCTAACCAGAGTGTAGGGTAGCTAATTATTCAGGAACATCCACTTGCAATCCGTGAGTATGGACAAGTGGTCTCAGGGGGTTCCTTAACCCGCCCCATCCCAACGTTTTTGGACCTTTTTTTTTTTGGCCCAAACATCCGCTTTTGGTGAGAAACATCGAAAATTCATAGAGAAATCGCTCACCTGAGGTTTAAAATACGCGATTTAGGTACAAGTACTTCCTTACCTGACTGGGTTTTCTAACAGGTTGGCACCAAAGAAAACAAGTTCTATGGAAGGGTAACTATTGTATCCACTCATAAACAGTGTTTATTTATTTACTTGGTACGAATTTATATGTAGTACAAGAGTATATTGGTTTTCAAACAGTAATATAGGCATTATAAGCATTGTTTCACTCACTAACTCATCACCATTCATGACCTTTTTTTTCCCACATTACCTGATCGTCATTTCTGACTGTTTCTTCCTGTAATGCTATGTAACAATTGTCCTCCACATTGTCATCGATTGGGGAATCACTCTGGCCCTGAATGTCTTTATTGGCCAGGTCACTGGTAACAGGTGAATTGCCGAGACAATGGCGTGCAGGGGAGAGGGGGAGATTATGCGGTGTAAGGCATTGTTCCTGCTTGGCATCTTGTAGAGGAATAGAGGAAGGTGTCCCGTGTATACATGCCAAAAATCACTCGCGAAAATTGAAAATTGTGCAAATTAGAGACCTTGCGATGTTGCCGTGTTAATTCACGTCGCCGGGACGGCGCGGGTTAATTGGCGCCTTAAATAGTAGCCTAAACCACAAACACAGGACAGTACCACAATAAGTAGAAGACCAACACCAGGACCAAAATAGGAAGGAGAAAGGTATGAAGGAAGATAGGACAGTACATAAGGCTCTAAATCGGTCCTGTTCAGGTGGGAGAGGAAGGTAAGCTCCTTTAATACATGAGACAGCCTATTCACATTCAAGGAAGTAACATTGAATGAAGGTAAAAAGGGTCGTAACTGGGATGAGAAGTTCACTGACAAAGCTAGATGTTGCTTGCTAGGCAGAACTGCTATCTCTTTACCGTGTAACTCACAAAAATCAGGTGCAACATAGTACCCCTTTACTGTAAGGAATTGATTCTGTGAGGCACAAGTCACAGTTACGTCCTCTGTCTCAGGAAAGTAAAAGTACTGTTTCGCATGAATATGAGCATGGAAAACTGACTTCAGTTGAATGGGTTGGAAGGTGCAACGTTGCAGAGCAGAAGAAGTATTTGTGTCCAACAAGGCCCTCTTACACTTCTCTACCTTTAATGGTACGAAGACAAAATAGAAAGCAGGACATACATGGAGATCAAGAAATGAGGCCTTACACTTCTCATATTCATCCACAGTCGTTTCTGCTACATATTTCTTGTCATCAGAGACAACTAGCACCTCTAGACCCTCATCAATAACAACAAGTGTATTATTAGCAGTAGCAAAAGGGAAGGGAATGAACTGCCATGCCTGGTACGTTACAGCATTCCTCATAGGTACCAATATCAGGATGCCTTCATGGGTCAACTGGGCCTCTAAAAATGGGTAATAATATTCTAGTTGACTCAGATCTAAGAGTGGCATAAGTCCATGCTTCCACATAGCTATATCAAGTGCATTTGTTAGTATATTAGTAGGAAGCAATAAAGCATTAACCCTGTTCAAACTTGCATCAGTTAAGCCATCCACCATATTGGCTGCATGCTTCTCCAAAGCAGTGGTTGACTGGTCGAGAGCATGTAAGTACTCAGCGAATAACACCAAGTTAGCTAGGGTTGGTAGGTTAATTTGGATGTTGTTCACAAGCTCTACTAGATGGTTGGTAGTCCTAATTATCTTGTTAGCTTTGTTAGTGAACTCATCTAACTGTTTATACACATGCATGATTAATCTATTATTGGCTTTAGCAGCCAGTGTCAAGTCATGCATCTGTCTACCCAATTGCACTATGTCCTTATCTAATGCCGTACCAAAGAGTTGTTGAGACAGGATTCCTAGAAAATCCACAAGTCCTCTCTTAGTACGTGCATGGACATGCTTGGAAAGATCAGAGTGTACGTTAGGTAAAGCGACATGCAAGTTAGTGAGCCTGTCGGTGAGCCTGTCTATATGCCTAGTCTGAAGCTCAACAATTCCATGCAAGGTTCATTTCAAAGCTTCAGTGTCAGAGTTTGTCAATCGTGGGTTTCGATTAAACATCTTTCCCACTTCCAACAGTTGCTGTCTGAGATTCGACAAGCCTTTGGAGACCTCTTTGACAATATCTGGCATTTGGAGATAGCCTTCCATTGGATAGGAGACGCATACTGCATCTTCCACTACCACGACTTCTCCAAGTGGGCTCTTCAGTGCTCCTGGCATTAACACAGTCGTGTCCGTGTCCGACGTCATTCCATAGGTCCACCCCAAGCAACGCACGAAGAGTATGAGCCACAGCCACATTTGTCTGCAAGAGAAGATACTCCCTTAATCACTCTTGTTGTGGGATCGTAGCTTGCTGCGATACTCTTGGTTAGGGACAGGTATGGACGACGACATAGACTGCGACGAAGACAGAGGGGACAACACATCAGACGCATGGTTAGTTAGGCCTAGTTCTTGACTTACTAGTTTGATCCTATCAGCATGTACTACCTCCTGAGTTCCATTAGCTTCATCCTTTATTCTATAAGTATTTCCACATACTCGTTCCACAACGGTATATGGTCCGCGGAACTTAGGTCTGAGCTTGGAAATTCTCTCAGGGTTGTGGATCATGACCTTCTGGCCTGCCTGTAACGTCTTTTCTTGACTACCTATGTGTTGTTTCGCCATCATCTCCGCTCTTGAGGCTTTTAATCTTTTCCGTACTTCACTGTGTATACGTTGGAATTTCAACAACTGTACCTTTGCGTAGTCTTCTTCGTTGTATACTGGAGTAGGAGGTCCAGCCAACAAATCGTAGGGTAACACTTTCTCTTCTCCATAAAGGATATAATGAGGAGACTTCCCAGTTGATGAATTTTCTGAGGAGTTGATGGTCGCCGCTACATGTGATAACCAGTCTTCCCAGTTATCCTCTTGATTTGAGGTTATTGCTGGTCTCAAGGCTTCCAATATCTTCCTGTTTGTCCTCTCCACCAGGCCATTGCTCTTAGGACTGTAAGGCGTTACAAAATCTTGCTTTACTCCATACATACAACAGATTTCTTGTAACACCTGGTTACGATATTCACTGCCATTATCACTGAGCAATACCTTAGGTGAAGAGTATGGACAAATCACTGAAGTCACAAAAGTGTGCGCCACCTCCTCTGCAGTTTTCATCTGTAAAGGTGCTAAAACAGTGAATCGTGAGAAATAGTCCACTGCCACCAGTACATAACTCGAACCTTGACGACTTCTCGGCAATGCTAAGAGATCAATGGAGACTGTATCCCAGGGTTTTTCCGGTAGAGGATACTCTAAGATGGGAGTCGGAAGTCCCGTCGTTCCTCGTATTTCCACGCATTTGACACATTGACTGACGTGGGCTTCTGTGTCCTTCCTCATTGTCGGCCAATAGTATTTCTTTCTCGTCTCACGTATGCATCTATCGCGACCGGGATGATCCGCTTGAGGTACGTCATGAACTAACTGTAGCACGGCTTGCTGTAAGGTAGCAGGAACAACCAACTGACATACAGTGTCCTTCCCTGGGGGTTGCTTACAAAGACTCTGTTGAAGATGGAAGTGAGTCATCGGTACTGGGAGTTCAGGTTGACAAGTCTTGTTGCCAGACTCCAAGGCATAGATGACTTGAGACCACATCGCATCCGTACGTTGTTCCGCTTTTACCGTGTCTGAGGAATACTCAGCAAGAGCAACATCCTCGGCTATGGTAGCAGCAATGTTTCTACTCAGCGCGTCAGCTACGACATTTTGGCAGCCCGGTAAATATCTGACCTCTGGATCTAACTCCATTACCTTGCTAAACCAACGCGCAACCTTACCGTGCAAGTTCTTTCCTTTAAGTAAGTCGCGTATGGGTGCATGGTCAGTTAAAACAATTATCCGGTAGCCAAAGATAATATCCCGGAAATGTCCTAACGCCCACACGACTGCTAATGTCTCCAAATGTGTCGTCGAATAGTTCTTCTCTGGGGGTCTTAGTGCCCCACTAGCATACGCTATGGTATGTGTCTTGCCTTGCTTATCCTTCTGCTGTAACACCGCTCCCAGACCCAAACCTGAGGCGTCCGTGCACAGATAGAAAGGTTGAGTATAATCAGGAAACGCTAATACGGGTGCTTCTGACATGGCTTGTTTGAGCTCGTTGAATCTTTTCTCTTCCGAGGGTCCCCATTTCCATGCAGCATCCTTCTTAAGTAGCGTCGTTAAAGGTGATGCTATGATGGCAAATCTGTGGACAAAACTCCTATAAGAGCCAGTGAGGCCTAGGCCTTACCTTGTCCGGCACAGTCTTGGTGCCATTACCATCAATGAGGTATCCTAAAAATCTAATACTGGACTTCAAAAATTCGCACTTTGACAGCTTGATTTTCAGACCTGCGGATCTCAAGGTTTCCATCACTCGTTCTAACTTGTTAAAATGATTGTTAACGTTGTTACTCACGATGATTAGGTCATCTAGATACGCTAAGATGTCTTGCCCTAACATCTCGCCAAACAATTGGTTTATTATCAGCTGAAATGTTAAAGGAGCATTACTCAGTCCAAAAGGCATCCGGAGAAATTCAAAGTGCCCACGGTGAGTGCTAAAAGCAGTAATGGGACGCGACTCTTCGGTCAGCTCCACCTGTCAATACCCTGACACTAGATCCAGACAAGTAAACACAGTATTTCCCTTACGTAATGATTAAAGTAAGTCTCGCAGATGCGGAATCGGGTAACGATCCGGTACAGTTACCTTGTTCACTTGCCGAAAATCCACAACAGGTCTCCCACCACTGTCCTTCTTAGCCACCAGAAAGAGTGGTGCATTCCAAGGTGGAGGAAGGCTGGATAACTTCATCATGAAGCATCCTTTCAACTTCCTCATCCACTGCTTCCCTTTGGCTGTGCGGTAGACGGTATGCGGGCACATAAACTGGATTTGTACCAGGGCACAAACCAATATGATGCTTCACCCTATCCGTCCTACCCAGCGCTTCTCCTGGAAGTGCTACTACATCGGAAAATTCTCTAAGGAGGGCTAGGAGTTGCGTTTTATGGTCTACATTATCCGTGACCTTCACATGTTGCTCTAGCTGTTTTTCCTTAGCCAGACGTATGGGTTCCGACTGAGTCGTTGCTTGAGATTTAACTACAGGAGAGATCATCGGCACGTCGTCGACTTCCTTTATGGGGGCACCATAGCACATCAAGTCGCCTATATAACAACCATCTCTGAGCTTAACTGCGCCACCACTCATATTGGTGATGAAGAGGGGCATCTTCTGGTCTTGCCCAAAGCTACTCAGAGTCGATTCCAGCGACAATGCCTTATGTTTTACAGTCTCAGTTAAGCATGCTACATCAGTTCCCTCCGACACGTCAGGTACTCGGACAGGAATTTTACAGACAGTACGACTGGGTAAATGGTGATTACCACTCACTATAGCCCTGACTTTCTTCCAGTCCATACCCTCTGCTTCGTGTGCATCCGGGGACTCCCTTGACGTTTCACTTGTTGGGGTCACAACTGGTTGAACGGCTCCTGATTGGATGCCAGTTCCAGTTTGTGTCGCTGAGGGATTAAGGCCTACAAACTCTTTCCCATTAAAGGAAATGGAATGTCTTTGAGGGTGTATTACTATGTCATACTCCTCCATGGTTTCAAAGCCTAACAGCCCATCAGCTGGCAGAGGAAAATCCTCAACCACATAAAATGTAGCACGTAACACAGGAGATCGTTTATCTGCCCTCAGTGTCAACAGCACCTGGCTTACAATCTTCATTCTACTCCCTGTCACACCTGTCAACATTACATCAGGTGCTGATAATGTCCAGTTTGTTAGAGGCATTTCACTTTTAAGTCTTTCCAGTGCTTTACTAGAAATAATGTTTGTACATGCCCCTGTATCTACGATCAGGGACACTTGGCCTTTCCCTATGATCCAAGGAATAGATAATAAGTCCACCTTAGTAATAGCTGCCACACACACATCGGTGGATTGTACTATTTTAATTACTTTTGCGTGCGGCCCTGAGCTTCCCCCGAACTAGCTTGGTTCCCTAGTTTCTTCCTCTTTTCAGTGACAAAGGGGCAATAGTCCGTTTCATGAGGACAATGCCCATGTATGGCACACCACCTTGGCCCCTTTGGCTTGGGTGCCATATTAGGTACAGGTATCTGCCACAAAGGAGGAGGGTTAGTTTGACTTTGCACGCCCATATTGTTAGTCATGCCCCAGGTATTTGGATAAGGGCCCTGGGTTTGCATGCCAATATTAGTATTCATGCCCCATTGATTGGAATTCTGGGTTGGCATGCCAATACCATCTGTGTTTATACCCCATGCATTTGAATAAGGAACAGAAAATAAATTCTGTCCAAAACCTTGTGGTGTACTGAAAACATCTGAAGTATAAACTGGTATGTGAGTGGTTGTAGTACTATCAATAATGACTGGATTTTGCATATCCTGAGTGACCAAAGGTACTGTTGTAGTCTCAGCTTCCACAGTCTCCTCACTAGGAATACTCTCATTAGCAAGACTAGTGGCCATTTTGGATCTAACTGATTGCTCTGGGACTGTTGAATAAGTATGACCAGAACACAAATGCAAAGCGTTCAAATCCTCATCCAGTCTTTCAGAAATATCCTCATCACCTTGATCCTCAATATGTCCTTCACTCATTTTATATGTCTGAGCACTTTTATTTAATGTATCAACCCACTCATAAAATGCTGAGTCTAGTGGGGTTGGCTGATCTCTATTTCCCCTAATTCTACATCCCCACTTTTTCACTGTATCCATCCAACCTTGTCAGTAATTATTCCCCTCCCAGTTACAGGAAGATAAACTGACATAAAATAAAAGGAGAGTTACGGTAAGTGACAGAGAATGGAACACACATAAAATACATAGAAAGTATATTTATTTCAAGGGAATTCTGAGAAATCTTTATTTCCACACATTAACTAACTAACGTGTGTTGATTCAAGTGTGTGTGTGTGTGTGTGTGGATTACTAATGCATGGACACTACCTAGATATGAAAGTCCAGGATGATGTTCCACATTCCACATTCCACACTCCACCAAACTCTTCCAACCATATACGGCAGCCCGCTCACTGTGGGAGTTAGCAGCACGCCAGGCAGTGACGCCACACGACGCATCACACACGATCGTGGCACCACACAGCCCGCGCTCGCTCGCCTCAGCTGTCCGCGCCTCTGGAGTTGCTAGAAGTCGCTGGTTGACCCACTCCCTACTGCACTGGCTTGATCTCTCCTTATCTCGCCTCTCACACACGGGAGCGAGATTCTTGCCAGTTTGCATTTGAAGATGGAGATATCTCGCACACCACAGGGCGAGATAACTGCCAGTTTGTGCTTAAGATAGGAATCTCGCACTGGCAGAATAATGGGAGGAATTAATATTCACCACTCCAGTTTATCTGCTCCACTTAACTCACTGGTAATTAGTCCCCTTACAACAGTAGAGTAAGATTTTCTGTTTCACCTTCAGGAACGAGCGATTGCAAGGGTTACTGGTTCACAGCATAAATCCCTTTAGCACTTGTATCATATCCCAGCACTGAGCACCAAATTTAATGTATCGTGCCACTGTTAGACACCAAATTTATGTGTCAGTTTAGCTGCTAATTCCACTGGATCCACCATTGTGTAGCCGTTATATGGAATAGCACAGCTGACTACATATTATGTGTTCTGCTGTTATAGTATACTAGACCACCGTGTTGGAGATCGACGACACTGTCTGTAGTACACGCAGCTACTCGCCGTCACTGCCCGACACTTTCCACCAAAGGTCCTCTGCCATTAGAAGGTGGAAGCTGGTCTGTTATATTAAGTGGTAGCGTAAGGTGACAGAAATGAGCAGATTAAATCTCTCTTTATTGGGCACAGAATAAGTACAACTGCGACCCGAGAGATATGTAAGAGCGATACCACCTCCCTTGATAACTATATGTCTTCTTCTGACGCTGTACGCTCACCGTGCTGAGTTGGTGCGATGCTGAGGTCAGCTAAAAGTGAGGTGCCAAATATTTACATATACTTTGGGCTTATGCAAAAAGTAGAGATAAATGACAACTCTCATAGCACATATGCAAAAAGTAGAGATAAATGACAACTCTCCTAGCACATTATACACCTCTATAGAATGGTATTAAGTACATTCACATATACCAACATAATAAATGGTTCCCCAGGACTTTACACTTATGCACAATTCAGATATCTTTTCACTTCTCCTAACCTTCATTTTGTAATTGAAACAGGGTGGCACTTGTGGTCTGCCATCCACCTTCTTTCTATACCACAGCTAACAGCGAAATGATATTTGGTTGTTCATCATTCACACTTCATTACACACTTAATTATTACTAAACAGCTTTAAAAATTATTATGTAAAATGTGTGATACTACAACTTCTTATGGAAAAAGATGTTGACACCAGAACCAGGTGCATAAGAGATGTAGTGGTATCAGAGGTAACCTGCAAGATAATACTGATTTTATGTGTGCGACGTGTCGGGGTGAGCAGGTGGAGATTGTCAGACGTGAAGGATTGAACTTGCCGGTGAATCTCTTGAGTGTGTGGAAGAGTTTTGTTATTTGGGAGACATGTTGTGTGCTGGAGGTGGGGCTGGAGCTAGCTCTGTGGCTAGGGTGAGAAGTGGTTGGAAGAAGTTTAGGGAACTCTTGCCTCTCCTGACATTGAGAGGACTCTCCCTACGTGCTAAGGGGTCTTTGTATGCAGCATGTGTTAGGAGTGTAATGCTGTATGGCAGTGAGACCTGGGCAGTGAAGGAGGAAGATATTTGCCGGCTCAGACGTACAGAAATGACAATAATTAGGTGGATGTGCAGTGCGTCCCTGCATCCAAGGCCTGGAGGGGCTGGGTTGACGATGGAAGAGTTGAGTGGTAGGATGGGACTGGAGTGTATTGATGTTGTGATGAGGAGAGGTAGATTGAGATGGTTTGGACATGTGGAGAGGATGGGCGATAATAATTGGGTGAGGAAGGTGAGAAGTGTTAATATTGGGGTTGGGGTTATGAGGGGTAGACCGAGAAAGACATGGGACGAGGTCATTAAGTGTGACCTCAGGGTTAAGGGACTGAACAGGGAGGCTGCAATGGATCGTGCGGCATGGAGAGCCGCCATTAGGTGACCAAGGCCGACACATGCAAGCATGTTGGAGCCTTTAAAAACAAAATGAAATGAGTCTGTCGGAGCGCGAATATGCCCGCAGGAGCCGCAAGAAAAAGCAAAACAAGCCCGCGGTTAAAGGGTTAAGTGCGAGGTGTTTGGGGGGGTAGGTTAGTCATTGTGGCCCCCCCCAAAAAAAATTATATTTCTGACTGTGCCCCTGCCACCAGGTGCCATAATTTGGTTATATGGTTACCACCCAGTGTAATAAATGGTTTCCCGGTGTACAGGAAACCATTTGGCTTGTCACGAAGTGTAGAGTCATCCATAGGCAGAAGGAAGAGGAAAGAATGAAGGAAGGAAATGCAGAAGAGAGAGTGTAAAGTCACCCGTAGGCAGAAGAATGAGGATAGAATGAAGTAAAGAAAGACAGAAGACGAAGGAAGTAAATAAGGAAGGGGGAGAGGAAAGCAGACACCCAAGAGCAGCACTACATCGAGATTTTCCAAGTATCCAAAATTGGCAAAAGCAGAGTCATGAAAAACAAGGGTTTACTACTGGCTAATGGCCTAATGCCAGACAACTTTATTCAACTGAGTGAAGTCCTCAGTGGTCAGAGGATTGAATGGTGTTTGGTTGCAGATTTATTGCAGCTACATGATTGGTGTGTCTTGCAGACTGCTGTGTACCTGTAGGAGCTGAAAACAAATTCCCCAAAACTATCTCAGAAGTTGAAGTCTTAGATACGTGTCCCATGCCTGCCCAGGGCCCAGTAAAACTAGATGGGCTTGTGGGGTTTTGTGGAATATTATAGATGTTAATGGTAAATGTAAAAATGAAGGTGTTCAAGGGAGAAGCAAAAGTATAATGTTACAGCAGTATGTAAGGTGAAGGTTAAAGAGAGTGGGTGAATAGCCACATTGTAGTAAGACATAGGGATGAGCAGTTGTTTTTATTGAGTAGAGGGAATTTGTTTGTGATTGAATGATGAATAAATGAGGAGAACTGAATGATTATGAATGTATCGTTTTAAGATTCATGTTTTAAGTTTGAGGTGATGAAAGTGAATGATGAATATTGCACATGCACTTGGGAACATTTGGTGTAGAAGAGAAAGACAGGTTCTGGGATCAGCTGGGTTCAGTGACTGAACACATGCCAAGGTGCCGTGGAGTATTTGTGGGGATTGTGAGTGGACAAGTTGTACAAGTCATCTGAATGGGGAAAGGATATTTCTGGTGTGGTAGAAGAAATTGATGATAGATGGAAACTGAAGAGCATGCGCCAGGAAGTTATGCATAAATAACTAGCATTTGAAGCACACAAAAGTACATAAATATGCAGGTTATGTACTGCACTTTACTTCTTCACACTTGAATTACTTATTTCTGATCTAGCTTTATGACATATGTTACTGAGTTGCCTCAGTAATATGCATACAACTCAGGTACTTAGTGACAGTTTCCTTCAGCTGCGAGTGGACTACATGATCTGCTTTGCATATACCTCACTCATAACTGATTACACATTTCAGTGAATCTTTCACACTACTAATTAGCCTCCATTCACACATATAAAATTGAGATACTGGATTTTCCTGTGTATGACAGTGCATTATGGAAGAGGTACCCTGATTCTGGAATGCCATTTCTAAGTACTGTATGCCTAAGGTGCCCCGGCATGGGCAAAAACCACGTTGTTCCTCTGGAAGAAAGGATCTAGATTCCAGCCACCATGAAAGACGACAAGCCACCATCCTCTCCAGCAGTTTCCCTACACATGAGAGGAGGGCAGTAGGCCTGTACAAGGATGGCATGGTTGGGTCCTTGCCTGGCTTGAGAATAGGCAGTAGCATCAAAGTCTTCCATTCTGCTGGGAATATCCCCTGGCTCCAGCTGCAGTTATATATGTTCAGGAGGCAATCCTGCAGGTTTGGTGTCAGATGCCACCGAGTCCGTGCCTGCGGCCCTGCCGGTGCAGAGGGCAGTCAAGGTGGAGGCGAGTTCTGAGGTGATGAAAAGGCTGTCTAGACCAGCAGTGGCAGGGGAAGAGATGTGTTGTTTTATCACCTCCTCATACACCTTGGATGGGGGCAAAGCAGATGGATGGCTGAACTGGATGTGGAGGAACGATGCCAGATAGTCGGCCATGGACAGGTCATCAAGGAGGAACAACCCATCCCTGTAGAGTGGATATGAGTGGGTGGTGGGGTGTCCTGCCATGGCCCATAGGAATCTCCAAGTGCGAGCCGAGGAGGTGGAGAAGGAAAGGCTGGCACAGAAGGAGGTCCAGGCTTGCCTTTTTGCCAACTTGATGGTTCTGGAGCAGATGGCATTGACCTGATGGTACTCGAGACCTAGTTATTGGCAAGGGTTGCGGCTTCACATGTACCAGGCTCTATGACAGGCCCTGACCACTGCCGCACATTCTTCTGACCATCAAGGAACTCCTGCTCGGTGTACACATTGGCAAGTTGAACGCTGACAAACTTTGCCCCCTGCCTCAACCAAGTGATCTGCGAAGTCCTTAGCCGACAGTGGAGGGGAGCCCCAGCTGCCTGGAAAACAGGAAGCCAGTTCTGTCCGGAACGTGTCCCATTTGTCTCTCACCAACTTCCATCTGGGGCGACATTCTCCGAACAGCAACGTGGAAAGGCCCGGGTAATCATAGAAGACTGGTAGATGGTCACTGCCCATATAGGGACCCACTTCAGCAGCTGGACACTGGAAGGCTGCATCTCCGAGGCAGAGGTCACAGACTGATGGTTGCCCAGAATGGGAGTATATCAGGTGTACAGGCCAGGAGGTGTGAGGAGGCTGATGTGTGGGGAGTCCAAGAGTGCCTGAAAAAGAGACAATTCTGAAGTATTAGTGATGGTCAGTGAAGGATCCCAGAGGTAATGATGGTCCATTAAAGTCCCCCATGATGAAGGCAAGGGCCCGGCAACTGGTGAAAATAATGCTCCAATTCCTCCTGTGTCACATGCTGACATGGGTTTTAACATTATAGCACTGATGACCAATTAGATGGTAGAGCCACCCTAACCACCAAGACTTCCATCAGGCCACTGGAATAGTGGGTAAGAGGCAAACTCACACTCTTGGAGGTGTCCCGGACAGCCAGTAATAGGCCCCCACCCTGCCCCCAAGGGTGGTGCAACCTGTAGACACTGAAACCCCCCAGGGTGAGATGGATACAGGGTTGTAGCCAGGTCTCTTACACCCCCACCACACTCGGTCTCCAATCACCCACTAAAATTTTAAAATCCTATGTCTTATGGACTAGAGAACAAGAATCCCATAGCAGGAATCTCAAGCTTCCTGTACCCACCACGATGCTGATAACACCAGGGACAGTAGGAGAGAACAGATTTCCATAAAGGACCTCCCCTGTCGATGTAATTCCAATGCCTCAGAGAGAAGTGTTAAGAAAGAGTTCCCAGAACCAAGGCCATCATCACTGGAGGACAGAGGCTCCAGATTTCGCTGGTGTCCTGGATGGGTAGGGTGAAGTCTCTGTCAGCCCAACGATGGTGGCGAGGCGGGGGTGGGACCAGAGGGACACTGTCGGGAGGCACCAGCGTTCCCAAGGACAGCCACATCCAGATCCTGCAAAGGCACCCCCTGGAAGGGCTGGCAAAGCGGCGATGGCTGTGAGGAGCATGGTGGGGGCGTGTTGGTGCCTTAGTAGCAGAGATGTTGGCGTGGATGATGACCTCTGCACCTGATGTGGGGTGGGTGGAGACTCCCAATTCATCAGTCAGTTCTGGGTCCCCCTCCAGAACATCATCAGCAAGGACCGCATAGTGTTTTGAGGTTACACAATTGGCATATATCCTACCTTGCCGAACGAGGGCACTGCAGGGAGCCTGTGAAGGTATTGGTTGACCAGACCCACGGGGAGTCAATGGGCTACGGGACACAGTGTGTATTTCACGAAGGCACTTACTGATGTCCACTGAGCTGGTGCCTGCCTTCCTCATGGTTATGTATACATCACTGGCCTTCCTGTAGATAGGGCAGACCTTGGACACCACCCTGTGCTCATCATCCCACATATAAAGCACCTGGGGTCTCTGGTACATTTCTGACTCTCCTCTGAACCTGCCCTAAAGGGGTGGTAACCACTACACGTTGAACACCTAACCTTGTTCTGACATGTAAGCCTTGTATGGCCAAATAGATGACAGTTATGGCAGCTTAATACAGGGCAGGTGTACTCACCAACAGGGAATGGCACGTACCCAAGGAAGACCCTGGAGGGAAGGGGACCACGATAGACCAGTCTCACCCGCTGCTACTGGCGAGAAGCACCGGGTGCCAGAAAGCGAGCTGGATTCCTGGCAACCTTCAGGAGCTGAGAGGCAAGGTTGTCTGCATGGCGCAGCCTCTCTGCTATCACTGTGACATCCAGTTCCTTGGAGATCGGCCCAATCTTGCCCACGTTGACTGCACCACCGGGTTCATAGCTGGCATGCCTGCACACAACAGTCCAAGGGCCCAAGTTCACTATTACTTCGGGCTGGTGCTGGAGCTTGGCCAAGTTGGCTGAAAGGATGGCAAAGGACAGGCACGAACCTTCCCCCAGTGGCTTGTTGGATCCCTCCACAGTATATTTAGTGAAGGGTGATGCATTGAAGGCTTCTGTCACACTCTGTGGGTGACAGAACACCCTGGATCGGTCCTGGGTCCACAAGATGTATGTCACCCATGTCTGCACCCCTGCACCATCCTCTGGAGCTTGTCCACCATCAGTGACAGTCATGGACTGTGGCAACATCCTCTTGGACTTCCAAGTCGACCCCTTTCCTGCCCTGCCAGGCGGTGTCCATATTGTCTTCTCCACTCTCCCCCTCCATTATACACCACTACACACTTCTTTTGGGCACACACCTCTCCTCCACACAACAAATACTGGTGCACTCCACTTTTGACACCACACTCGAAGGTGAACAAACACAGCACTGTCATTCCAGGTACCAAGTCCAGATCTCAATGTCTCAAAGATTTTTGTCAAGGACTCAAGAACACAAGGTTTTGTTGACATTTCTCTTTTCTGTCTCTTCTCCATATTTTGAATTCCACATTTCCCATTTGGATTTTAATATTCCCTCGTAGCTTGGTCACTGCGAAGCACATAATGTTTACCCTCAAGAAGTTATCTATTTCTAGCTTTGCTGAGACTTAGACCATCTACATTAGCATATGCCACTTTCAATCTTTCTGCATTGTGTTTTATTCTTTCCTTCTCTCTCCCTCTTTCCTTCGGTACCACTTCCTCAGTTTCTGGTCCATAACTCTAATAGAACTCTGTCTTTTCTTCCTCCGTTCTCTGGTTGTTTTTTTCCGTTGCTTCCTTAACCCCTAAAACGCGGATCGTCGCATTTGCGACGGTCGGCCCAAAGGACAGAACGGCGGATCGTCGCGTTTGCGATTTGAGTTAATTTTGAATAACCGCGGGCAAGCAGGCTCCAGCTGGTATTGTCTATCAGTACCGCCACCCGTGAGCTACGTTTAGCACACTTGACCTTTGTACTACTGACCTTGGTTGTTGCCAAGTATCATTTTTTTTACTCACCCACGCACCGATGCGCGGCCCTCCCTCGTCGTGCGATATGGCAATGCGCGGACGGCTCATACGTGTCAATCTGCGCCGTCATCTCACAAGCACTTTCTGCTATTGGGAAATGCTTGTTTCCCCAGTTGTCACACTGTGATTTTTTCGCGCGGTTTGCCCCTGATTAGTGTCAGTCCACGCGAATCTTCCACGGTGACACCATGTCCATCTCGAGCTCTTCCGAGTCTATGCCTTCCAGCCCTCCGAAAAAGGGTTTTGTGACCTCAACCCCCTTCAAAACCTTACCAGGAACTACTAAAGGCCTGAGTGACTCTGCAGTAGCCAGTGAACTATTGAAAGCCTCGATGGACTATGGCAGTGACGTCGGTGTGTGGTCAAGCCTGGCAGAGTCCGACACACAATCAAGTGCAGAGTCTGGGCCAGAAGTGACTGTTTCTGTGCCTGAAGTGAATGTGTCAGTGCCTAGCACCTCAGCAGGGAAGGCTCCTGTGAAAAGGGGCCTTGAATATGGGAAGGGGGCAAAAAGAAAAAGGAGTGGTGACCCCAGCTCACTGCCATTGTCCCCTACGCCACGTCACGCCACCGCCAGCCCGCCACGTACTCCCAGCCCCATTCTCTCGTCCTCTTCTTCTGCTGCCCTGTCTCCTGAGTCGTCTGAGTCGCCTTCACCACCTCGAAAGGGAAGTAGACGTTCTACTTTACGTACTAGAGGTTTTCGTAGGCCAAGTGTTCGTGTTGGTAGAGCTAGAACTTTGTCCCCTAGTGTAAGGCTAGCTCGTAAAGAAACTCGCACTAGGCAACTCGGCAGTCACGCCACCGTGAGTGACCTTGAACCCTTAGATAATGTCCCCACCACCACCACCACCACAACACCAACACGACCTAGGATAGCCTCTGCCTCATGTACTGTCTCACCGCCTGCCTCACCCACTCCCACACGACCTGCCTCACCCCCCGCCGCCCCCAGCACCTCCCAGCCTAGGCAGGGCACTCTGGATGCCTTCGTGTGGTCAGAGGGATCAGATTTTGTGCCGGAGATTCTGCCCTTTGATGACAGTGGGTGTGGAGTTCAGGCTGACTTACCTGTCGACGAGGATGGTGAATCCTTGGACTACCTGTTGGCCTTCCTTGACAACGAGGCAATGGAGCAGATCTGTACCGAGACAAACAGGTACGAGGGGCAATCTGCTGCAGTTCGCGAAGGAGAAGGTGAGGCGGCCACGCCATCCACGTCGCGGATGGCAGCATGGGTGCCTCTAACGATCAGGGAACTTTTTGTATTTATTGGGTTGATGTTACTGATGCCCCACAACTGGAAACACAAGCTGGAAGAATACTGGAGTTCCGACGATCTGTGCCCAACACCAATTTTCAATAAATACATGAGCCGCGATCGTTTTAGGCAGCTAATGACTTACTTTCACTTCGCTAACAATGATGAGCCTTCCCAAACTGACCCATTATGGAAAGTGAGGGGAATCCTGAACTTGATCAAGGATAAGTTTACGAGGTTCCTGCGCCCTTTCAAGAAAGTGGTGATTGACGAGTCCTTGGTTTTGTTCAGGGGCCGTCTTCGGTTTGTGCAGTACATTCCAAGCAAATGGCACCGCTTTGTAATCAAGTTTTTCGTGCTGTGCGACTGCAAGACGGGGTTCATCTTAGACTTCGTCATTTACACCGCCAGCAATGTCGATTTGGATAAGACTGACCCCCTTGGATTCTCTGGTTCTGTGGTGAAAGTGCTTTTGGAAAAGTACTTTGGCGAGAATCATGTCCTGTGTACGGACAATTACTATACAGCTCCTAAACTCGCCAAGTACCTTTCTGAACACGGCGTCGGATCCTGTGGCACTGTCAGAAGCAATAGAGCACACTACCCTGCCTTCCCCGAGGCTGAAAAGTCAAAGCGGGGAGACGTGCACCTGAAGAAATCTGACAAGATGCTTGCGATCAGGTGGCATGATAAGAGAGTCGTGAATATGCTCACCACAGTACACAAGGGGGAAATGCTGGCAACAGGGAAGGTCGACAGAAGGACTGGCGAGCCTGTGATGAAGCCTGATGCTGTCATTGACTACAACGTCAATATGCGGCTGGTGGACAAGTCTGATATGATGATCAGAGAGATTGACTGCCTGAGGAAAAATCGTCGTTGGTACAGGAAGGTGTTCTTGCACTTGATTGATATGTGCATGTTGAATGCCTTCATCCTGTGTAAAATCAAGAACAGGAAGCCAGCAAACTACTCTCTCCGAAGATTTTTCAAGACTTGTGTCTACCAGCTGCTTCAGCGTTACGGCCAGGTTCTTTCAACAGGTCCCAAACGCCACCCTCAGACACCTCCAGACCCCCTACAGTGTCAGGCCTACCTTCAGCGACACCGCCTGGAGCCACTGCCTGCCACTGCAAAGAGGGGGAAAGCACTGAGGAGGTGTCATGTGTGCAGCCACACTACCAGGCAGGACAGAACCTTTAGGCGCACCTCCTTGCAGTGCAAAGAGTGCAAAGTTCCCCTCTGTGCTTACCCGTGTTTCTTTGACTACCACAGCCTGACTAGATTTTGAAAATAAGGGTAAGATTCTTTGAAATAATACTGAGAGTGACAGTGATACTAGTGTTTAGTTTTCTTTTACGTGCTGACAGTGACAGCCTGATGAGTGTAAATTAGTGTATGTACTTGTAAAAGCACTGACAGTGACAGTGTTTTTTGGTGTAAATAATTGTACATAGTAATAATATAAGTATTGCGAGTGACAGTCACTCCAGTGTAAGAAGATGAAAGCATATGTTCCTATTCTATGTTCTGACAGTGACAGTTTGTTGTGTAGAAAATATTATTTTTATAACAATGGACAGTGACACTGATGAATAAGGCAAGAAACGGACAGCTACAGTGAAAGTGAGCGATAGAAATGAAGTGCGAGTGGCCGACCGGAGCGAGAATAAAGTGCCTGCCGTAAGGCTGAATAAACTCGCGCCGCGGTGGTCTTCCTCAGTCCTGATCCACAATACTGGCAGTGACAGTGATTTTTATGGCCGTAATAGTGACAAGCGAACGTTTGCGAAGTACTATGATGGAAAATAATGTAGTATACGTGTTTTTTGCTGTGAAAAGGCAAATGTGACAATAGTGACGGGAAGATCGCCACTGCGCTGCATGTCGGCCGTGCGCTCCGTTCATTTTAGCCTTATTTTCAGTGCTTATTGTACAAATACGGATTCCAAACAACCTGTACGTTGTTGTATAAAGTGTACTGTGACAGATTGAGGCTGTGGTAGAAAGAAAACCGGGTTTCTGGAGGTGTGAAAGTGAAGACTTTGTTACCCAACTTTGCAAGTCTTCACAAGTCCTTTGGTAGTCCACGAAGGCTCAACATGTGTCTCAGGAGAAAGCTGAATGTAAGTGCTATATGCCATAAAAATTTTAATGCTCTAGGGTTAATCTATGATTTTTGGCAAATATTTTCCCACAGGTACTCAGACCCCGCTACAACCCCGCCACAGCGGGGGGGTCGGGCGTACACAGCTTTTTTTTTTTTTTTTTTTTTTTTTTATGTGTCCGACTCTGGGCATAGGCTTCACAGCCTGCTATCAAGGCCCATCAGTCCTCCTACATACCATACACCTCTACATGTCACCACTTCGGCGCTAACACCCACCGTCCATATTGAATACATGCTAGGGCTGTCTCATACAGGATTGGTGTATTGGTATTAGCGGGGGTATTTTTACGACATGTCGGCGGGTCTTCTGGTAGATCAGTAAAGCCTGATTTAATGAAATTCAAATCCTTAAACTGGTCCCTGCCCCAGCCGGGATTTGAACCTGGGTCCGTTAGGACCGCACGCCACCTCTCTACCGGTTGAGCCACAAGTTCCTTTTTTTTTTTTTTTTTTTTGCTCACTCTTCCTTATTTTGATCTCTCCTTATTTAGATATTTTAAATCCTTCCTTATCTGGCAATTTCCAAGCATTGTTTATTTCATTTACTATGACTTGAGATTGAAATTTTACTTTTAGTGGTCCTGCCACTCTCTCCACATATATTCCCAGCCTATATATCCCATTCATTAATTTAGACAGTTTCCAGACTTCATAAAGTCACATATTGTTAGTCAGAATAGAGTAACGAAAGATATAATTGTAGTGCATGAATATCTAGAGATGTTTTTTAACACCTTGATTATAAAAAATATCATCCTAAACTTAATACAATTCTTTAATGATATCCAAAATAAAATGAACCTGATGCTGTGGTACTGAAAGGGACGAAAATGGCTTGCGTTTGTGTTTTTGCATTTGCAGAACTGCTTATTTCAAGAATTTTACAGATTTGTGGTTGCAGAAGGCAGTTTTTTGAGTTTGTGGATTTGCGTTGCGGAATTGAATTTTTGTTTGCGGTGCCCACCTCTGGTATGCACACTCGCTGTGGTCAAGATGGGGTACGTGGGGTGGTCTGGGTGGGAGGCAACACTCAGGAGTCAGGACAGAGTCCAATGGGGCAGAGGAAAGTGGAGATATAGTGATGGGGGGGACCTCCTTCACCGCATCAAGGGGGACCAATCAGGCCAGACTCTCCCAGGTGTTGTAGAGGTGGTCCCCTACTTACAAACGGTCGACTCACGATTTTTGACTTTACAAATGCAGAAACCGTACAGTAATCCCTTGATTTTCCGACATAATAGAACCAAAAGCATATCCGGATGGAAGCAATGTTTGGATACGGAGCAATGTCCTAGACTGTACCCATACCCTACCTATACCCCTTGATGTACCCTAACCCAACCTATGTGCACAGTACCCCTTCTAATTTTGGCAGTGTTCTGTGGTCTTTCAGCTGTTATTTAGGCATCAAAATACACATTGCAATATGCAATATAATCCAGAACACTGGGGGGGGGGGAGGGGAACCCTGCCTATATACACAGTACCCCTCCTAATTTTGGCAGTGTTCTGCAATCTTTCAACAGTTTTTAGACATCAAAACACACATTGCCATATGAAGTATAATCCTAAGCACTAAGAAACAGTTCATAAACAATAAAAAAAAAAAAAAAAAAGGGTACTTACCACCCAGCAAATGGCAGCCAGGCATCATAACCAGCCAGGCTGCAGCTGGTCTACAGGTATCCCATGTGGTCTAGTGGCTAACATTGCCACTTAGTGAAGATCAAAGAACTCCTCAACCTCCATCTGCTGAAGCCAGCTGATGCCCCGGGACATGCTGCAAGGTGATGGAGCCCTACCCACCTCGTCGATGTGCTCAGTTGTGGGTCCAAGAGCGAAGATTGTGGTCGAAAGGGTGGTGGTGGTGGGGGGGGGGGAGAAGGGGCTGGCACTCATGGGGGTGACGGCCTTGAAGAAGGAGTCCATCTTCGCTTGACGATATAAATGGTGATTCTGTTGGAGGATGACAGTGTCCCTGACTGCCTGCAGATCCATGGCCAGCTTGAGTGGCATTAACTTCCTGTCGCAGTGAGGGTGCTCAGCATATTTGAGCACCTGCTCAATACCGGCCTGTAGTGCACCAAGACAAGGGATTGATGGTGTGGTGGGGTGGCCAGAGTCAGGGTCCTAGTTCTCGTCGCTTTCTTCTGTCAGCCCTGCAGAGACAGCATCGGCGATCTCCTCATTAGACAATGTCTGATAACCTGGATCGCTGCTGTCATCATCCAACCAATTCCTCCTGTACAACCTCGTCTGCGTTTCATAGCCGAAGGTGGAAGTTGTCCATGTCAGATCCTTCAAAGTTGTGCACAGCCTCTATCTCTGAAGGAGACGAGACCAAACACTTTCCAAGGTTTTGGTGGAGACGCCCTTCCAAGCATTGGCCCAGTTGAACACCGCAGACTTGATGTTGTAACGTCACAGATTCTCCAAGGTCTGCTCCTCACATATGTTGACTCCTTCCTCGTCCTCTAGCACCACCACCATCACTTCCTGGAGGAACCTCTGACAGTACAGTCCCTTGGCTGCCACAGTAACACCTTGGCCCATTGGTTGAATGAGAGCAGTCATATTAGGTGGCAGAAACATGCACCTGATACAGCTGTTATCAGCAACCAAATCTATCTCAACGGATGCACGGGGGCATTGTTGAGGATCAGGGGAGCCTTCACCTGGGCGAGAGGGATACCAAGTTCCTCTGTTTGATAACAGTAACCTCCTTGACAAAGTGTCTCTGGAACCAGTCTCTGAAGATCTTTGTGGTAAACCAGGCCTTCACAGAATGGTGCCACACAACAGGCAGGCTATCTTCGACCCACAGAGACAGCGTGGCTGTTTTGCACATCCAGCAAAAACATGCTTGAGGTGCTGCATCCTGGCACAACACAATACCGAAACACATTGTTTAAACAACTTCTGACCAGGCACAGTCTTCTTCTTCTCTTCTGCTAGGGTGCTGGTGGGCATGGAGCGATAGAACAGGCCAGTTTCATCAGCATTGTACACATGACTAAGAACAAGGCCCTCCATCTCAATCAGGCAATGCACTTTCTGGTGAAATGGCTCAACATCCTCCACTGCTGTGTCCAAAGCCCCACCATGCGCCATATGGCTAGTAAGTCCATGCCAAAGTTTGAACCGGGAAAGCTAACTCTTAGATCCCTTTAAGTTGTGCACATTTGCAGACATGCAAACGTCTCAGCTGCAGCCTTCAACTCGGTCCCACGTGCAAGCATGTTGGCACCCTGTTGCTGGTGGAACCAAACCAAAGTTGACTGTTCGATGCTGGCTGGCGGGGCTGGGACGTCACCTTCCAGTCGCCTTTGCGAGTGGTATCGTCATAGTTCTGTCCATACTGGGTCAGCTTGTCCCACGATTTCTTGATATCAAACAAGGTTGAATGGGCCAAGTCATATTCACGTAGAATGCGTGAAGTTGTCCAGCCAGCGTCAGCTTTGCCCAATATCTCATGCTTCGTCTCCAGAGTCAGAACCCTTCCCGTGTGTTTCTCTGGTGGTGGTGGGGCCATCATCACACATACAAGAACACGGAAAAGATTAAGGCCTGCAGGAGGTAGGACACTACCACAAATGCAACGACGGAAGCTGCCATTGTTTTATCTCTGCCAATCACTTCCACACGTGGAGAGACAAAGGCGGGAACTGAGATGCAGTATCACTGGGGAGTGTACTGCGTTGCCATGTCTCTACCCTTTCTTGGCTATGAGCATGCAAGCAAAATTCGGCACACTGACCTACGAGTGCAAGGGTCCTTTTCGCTTGCCCAGGCAAATATCGCAACGTGGCAGAAACACTGGGTCCCTCCACATCATGGACCTAAGAAGTGGCCGAGTAATCCGGATGGCGATTCAACTTTGACCATTTGGTAAGGAGGCGGATGGTTGTGCGTGGCCGGAAGTTTCTGACTGATCCGAGTGGCTGGGGGACATTGACCATTTGGTTGGGACCTGGACAGCCATTCTTGCTCAGCTCTTGGGTTACGATCTTTATTCCTCGTGCACTGTTGGTATGTTACTGGTGATTGGGGGAGCCGTGGGACTTTGACCATTCGGTTGGGAACCGGAAAGTCAGCCATTATCACTCAGCTTATGGGTTACGATCTTTATTCCCCGCGCACTGCTGGTATGTTACTGGTGATCGAGGGGGCCAAGGGATTTTGACCATTCAGTTGGGAGCCAAACGGCCATTCTCATTGAGCTTGTGCATTGTGATTTGTTTTCCCCAGGTGCTAGGGTGAGAAGTGGTTGGAAGAAGTTCAGGGAGCTCTTGCCTCTCCTAACATTGAGAGGACTCTTCCTACATGCTAAGGGGTCTTTGTATGCAGCATGTGTTAGGAGTGTAATGCTGTATGGCAGTGAGACCTGGGCAGTGAAGGAGAAAGATATTTGCCGGCTCAGACGTACAGAAATGACAATGATTAGGTGGATGTGCAGTGCGTCCCTGCGTCCAAGGCCTGGAGGGGCTGGGTTTATGAATGGAAGAGTTGAGAGGTAGGATGGGACTGGAGTGTATTGGTGTTGTGATGAGGAGAGGTAGATTGGGATGGTTTGGACATGTGGAGAGGATGGGGGATGATAATTGGGCAAGGAAGGTGAGAAGTGTTAATATTGGGGTTGGGGTTATGAGGGGTAGACCGAGAAAGACATGGGACGAGGTCATTAAGTGTGACCTCAGGGTTAAGGGACTGAACAGGGAGGCTGCAATGGATCGTGCAGCGTGGAGAGCCGCCATTAGGTGACCAAGGCCGACACATGCAAGCATGTTGGAGCCTTTAAAAACGAAAAAAAACGATCGCCCACACCAACATATTTTCGCATGCTAGATTTATTTTGTTTTATTCAAAGTATTTAAGCAACATTGGGTCTGGTTAGTACTTGGATGGGTGACTGCCGGGAACACCAGATGCTGTTGGCATCCTTACGTGTCAAGTGAGGTTGGTGGAGAATTAGTGCCCCTCCCTGTAAAACAGTTAACTCTAAGCCCTTGGGCACCCCATTTGGGATACATGGCGTCTGGCAAATAATGAATGAAATACATGTAAAATATCATAAGGTTTTTTTTATAGTGCTCTCAGAAACTCGACATGACCACTAGTTTTTTTTGCCAGCTGCTGATGCTGAACCTGTACTTATTTCCATCTCATATGTGTATATGTAAAGAACAATACTTATTTGTGAAAATGTAGGTACATAGAAATAGGTCAATATACAGATCAACAAAATACGGATAACTCACGTCCACCAGAGATGTTGAACTGCTGGCAGGACCTTGAGGGGTTTGAAGATGAGGAGGTTAGTGTGTGTATTTACCTAATTGTGATATACAGGAAATGAGCTACGCTCATGGGGTCCCGTCTCTGTTTCTCAGTAAGTCAAATTTAGCATTAAATTCGTTTAAGTTTTTAGACTGGACGATGTCTTTGTCCAGGGTATTCCACAGGTCTATACATCTATAAGGAAAACTATATTTCTTGATATCCTTCAAGCAGCTTGGTTTCTTCAGTTTCATTCCGTGTCCTCTTGTTACTCTCTTTTCTCATAAAAACAAACCTTATTTGTCAGTTTTATCTACTACCCCCATGGTCCTGAACACTGCAATCATGTCTCCTCTCTTTCTCCTTTCTTCTAAGGAAGGCAAATCCAGCTTTTCCAGCCTCTCTCTGTACGACATCTACCAGACTAGGGACCATTTTGGTTGCTGTTCTTTGTATTCTCTCAATCTTGTTTATATCTTTCTTTTTTTGTGGGGACCACACTACTGCTGCATATTCTAACCTGGGGCGAATCACGGCCACTATCAAATTTTTCATCATCTCCTCATCCATATAATGAAAAGCTATTCTTATATTAGTCAGGAGTTTATATGTCTTTCTAACTGCCTTGTTAATGTGTTTTTCAGGTGACAGACTGTCCTGGACCAGCACTTCCAAATCTTTCTCTTCTCTCGCTTTTGTGATTGGTTCATTACCCATCAAATAATTCAATGATGGCCTCTTGGTATGTTTACCCATTTCCAATATTTTGCATTTCTTTGCATTAAATTTCATTTCCCACATCCGGCTCTAATCATGTATCCTATCCAGATCCTCCTGCAGCATTTTACAATCCTCCTCAATCTCTTACCTTCCTCAAGATTTTTGCATCATCAGCAAACAGACTTGAGTAACTGTTCACTCCATCTACCATATCATTTACATAAATCAGGAACAGGGAGTGAAAGATAAAAATGGTAGATTACTAGTGGAGAAGGGAGGAAAAGTGAGCAGATGGAGAGAACACTTTAAGGAATTGTTGAACATAGAGGATGGAAGTGATGCGAGTATAAGTGCCAGGGGAATCGCTGGGAGAAGGAGGGAGATGAGAAGACAGGAAGAAATCAGTAGGATAGAAGTTGTGGAAGCAATGAAGAAAGTTAAATTGGGGAAAGCCCCAGGAATTGATGGAGTGTGTGGTGAAATGTTGAAGCATGGGGGAGAGATAGTAGTAGAATGGATGTGGAAAATGTGCAGATTGGCCTGTGAGGAAGGTAGAGTTCCGGAGGATTGGAAGTCAGATATAATTATTCCCTTCTACAAAGGAAAAGGGGAAAAAGAAGTGTGTGGTAATCATTGGGGCATTTGTCTTCTTAGTATAATAGGAAAAGTGTGTGGTAGGATACTTATTGACAGAGTTAGGGAAAGAACAAAGGAATTAGTGGGAGAAGAACAGGGAGGATTTAGGAAGGGAAGAGGTTGTGTAGATCAGATATTCATCCTTAGATCTTTAGTGGAAAAGTTTCTAGAGAAGGGAAAGAAGCTGTATGCGGCTTTCATGGATTTGGAGAAAACGTATAACAGGGTGGATAGACAAGGATTGTGGAAAGTATTAAAAATATATGGAGTAGATGGGAAGTTGTTGAATGCTGTGAAGAGTATGTATGATGGTGCTAGGGCTGCAGTGCGTGTAAATGGTGAACTGAGTGAATTTTTCTCTTTGAAGGTTGGGTTGAAACAGAGATGTGTCATGTCTCCATGGTTGTTCAATCTGTACATGGATGGGGTAATAAAAGAGGTACAAGGTAGAGTAGTGGATGTTGGAGTGGCCCTGATGAGAGAGGGTAGTGTTTGGAAACTCCCTGTACTGTTGTTTGCAGATGATACTGTGTTGCTGAGTGAAGACGAAAGGGAGCTGGAAGGCTTTGTGGGTGAGTCTGGGAGAGTGTGTAAGAAACGGAATCTAAAGGTGAATGTAGGGAAGAGTAAAGTGATGGTCTTTGAGATGGGTGAAGTCAGTGAATGTACAATGAGGTTGAATGGTGAGGAGTTGGAAAATGTGAGTACGTTTAAGTACTTGGGTAGTGTGATGAGTAAGGATGGAGGTTTGGAGGGTGAAGTGCTTGAAAGAGTACAGCAGGGAAGAAAGGTTGCTGGTTCCTTGAATGCAGTGATAAGAAACAAGGAAGTGAGCATGGAAGTGAAAAAGTTACTAAATGACAGTATTGTGATACCAACTCTAATGTATGGAAGTGAAGCTTGGACGTTGTTGGAAGGGCACAAGTCAAGAGTGGGAGCAGTGGAAATGAGTTATTTGAGAGGAGCCTCTTGAGTCACATGGAGAGACAGGCTGACAAATGAGGATATACAGGAACGTTGTGGTGTGGATATGGATGTGATAGGAAGCATTAGGAGGAATACACTGAGGTGGTTTGGCCATGTGGAGACGATGGAAGGTGAAAAACTGATGAAGAGAGTGTATGTGAGTGAGGTGGAGTGGGGGAGTGGTAGGGGGAGGCTGAGGATGAGATGGAGGGATGGGGTGGAGAGGTATATGAGAGAGAGGGATGTGAGTTGGGAGCAGGGCAGTGAAATGGCAGGGGACAGGGTAACGTGGAAGCGATTTGTTTGTGGCCACCCCGAACGGGATTGAAGTGTCTGGCGATAGATAGATAGATAGGAACATTACTGGCGCCAACACCGAGCCCTGTGGGACGCCACTTGTTACTTCCCTCCATCCAGACATCCTATCCTTTATTACTGTCCTCATTTGTCTGTCTCTCAAAAAGTCTCTCATCCATTCCAGGAGGTTCCCCTTCAGTCCTCCTATATGCTCTAGTTTCCACAGTAGTCTCTTATGAGGTACCTTGTCGAAAGCCTTCTCCAAATCTAAATACACACAATCCACCCAACCATCTCTCTCCTGTAGCACGTCAGTTGCTCTTGAGTAAAAACTCAACAAATTGGAAACACATAACCTTCCACTTCTGAATCCAAACTGACTGTGAGCCAAAATATTCATCTCTTCCAGATATTTTATCCATCTATCTTTCAGAATTCTTTCGCACAATTTTGTGACCATGCTGGTTAGAAACACTGGTCTATAATTCAGGGGTTCTTCCCTGTTTCCTCCCTTGTAAATTGGTACCACATTTGCCCTTTTCCATTCTTGTGGCACTTTCCCCTCTTCCAGTGAGCATACGATTAAACTGTGAATTTTATCCGCCAGTTGTTCTCTGCATTCATTCAGTACCCAATTAGAAATTCCATCAGGTCCTGAGGCTTTCCTTACATCTTGAGCTTCCAGTAATTTATACACTTCCTGTACTTCCAGTTTTATATCTTTTATCACTACATTTCTAGTCACTCCCTCCCCTTCCACAAACTCCTTTTCATTAGTGAAAACTGATTGGAAACATTTGTTCATTATTTCTGCTTATATTGCTGCATCTTTATAGACCTCTTCTTCTACTTTCAGTTTGGTGATTCCTTCCTTTTGTTTCAGTTTGCCATTGACAAATCTATAAAACAGTTTGGGTTCATCCTTACATTTGTCTGTTATACCTTTTTCAAAATTCCTTTCTTCCTCTCTATGTATTCTTGTGTAATCATTTCTAGTTCTTTTATAGTCTTCCTTTGTTCTGTTGTTACCTTTCTTTCTCCAGTTGTTCCACACCATGTCTATCACTTTTTTTTTGCTATCATACATCTTCTATTAAACCACTCCTTTTTCCTGTGTGTGTGTGTGTGTTCTTACCTAATTCTTACCTAATTGTTCTTACCTAATTGTATCTTTACAGGAATGAGTCAAGCTCATACTGTCCCGTGTCTTAAACCATATTTATCGTACATATCCTTAAATTTGTGAATTGTTTTGGCACACACTATTTCATTCGATAATGCATTCCATTGATCAATTGCTCTATTTGGGAAACTTAATTTCCTTACGTCTTTATCACCTCTCTTCTTATGCAATTTTTTGCAGTGTCCTCTTGCTGATGCTTCTCCATATGTTAAGTACTCATTTATGTCTATTTTTTCCTTTCCTGATATGCATTTATATAGCATTATCATGTCACCTCTTTTCCTTCTGTCCTGTAGTGTTGGTGTTGGTAGATTCAGTTTATTTAGTCTTTCTTCGTAGCTTAGGTCCCTTAAGCTTGGTATCCATCTTGTAGCGGCCCTTTGAACTTTTTCAAGCTTGTCTATGTGCTTTTTGAGATGAGGACTCCAGACTACTGATGCATATTCCAGGGTTGGTCTAATGTATGATGTTATTATCCTTCTTAGCATGTCTTCATTTATGTATGTGAATGCTATTCTCATATTTACAAGCAGTGTATACATGTTCCGTACCTTCTCGCTGATGTGGTCAGCCGGAGATAGTCTGTTATTGATAATCACACCTAGGTCTTTCTTTCTGATGTGTATAGGGTTTTATTTCCTAACTTATAATCCCAATCAGGTCTTTTTCCACTTTTACCAAACTTGATTACATGACACTAGTCCACATTGAATTCCATTTGCCATGTACTACTCCATTCATGAAGTTTATTTAATTCTTCTTGTAGCTCTTTACAAGAGTCTGTGTTAGTAATTCTCCTTTGTATTTTTGCATCATCTGCAAACATATTCAGATAGCTCCCATTTCCGGTGTTACTGTTTATATCATTTATATACATTAAAAACATGATTGGTGCCAGCACTGAACCCTGTGGTACTCCACTAGTCACTTCTTTCCATGATGAGTAGTTTCCTCTTAGTACTGTCCTCATTTCTCTTTTTATGAGAAAGTCTTGCATCCAACAAAACAGTTTGCCTCGAATTCCTCCTTGATGGTACAGTTTCCATAAAAGTCTTTGGTGTGGTACTGTGTCAAAAGCTTTCTTGAAATCTAAATAGATACTGTCCACCCATCCTTCCCTTTCCTGTATTGTGTTTGTTACTCTGTCATAGTAGCTCAGCAGATTAGTAACACATGATTTTCCTTTTCTGAAACCAAACTGTCTTTCTGTTATCATACTGTGTTCTTCTAGATGATTTACCCAAGCTTTTCTTATAAGTTTTTCTAATACCTTGCATACAACACTGGTCAGTGATACTGGTCGGTAGTTGAGTGGATTTTGTCTATTTCCTTTCTTGAATAAGGGGACAATATTTGCTTTTTTCCAAATATCAGGTAGTTTACCTTGACTCAAGGATATCTTGAAAATTAAAAATAATGGTTTACATAACTCCTTTGCACATTCTCGTAATACCCAACATGAAATTTCATCAGGACCACTTGCTTTTCCTCTGTCTAATCTACTTAACTCCTCCTGTATTACTTTTTCTGCTATTTGTATATATGGTAGTATGTGTGGAGATGCGTGTTCCACATAGTCCCTCTCAAAATTTTTTTCTTCTGTAAAAACTAATTGGAAATTCTTATTTAGTGCTTCTCAAATATCTTTCTCTTGGGTATAAGTGATTCCCTCGTCCGTAATGGATTGTATTATATCTTTTACTTTGGTTTTGCTTCTGATATAGCTCTAAAACAGCTTTGGTTGATCACTACTTTTATTTATTATATCCTCCTGAAACTGTCTCTAGGCTTCCCTCCTTATTCTTGTATAGTCATTTCTTGCCTGTTTGTAATTATTATACGCCCTTTCACTATTGTGTCTTCTGTATCTATTCCACAACAAATCTCGTCTTTCTTTTGATTTTTTACATTCTGTATTGAACCATTTCAGTATTTTCTTATCTGCTTCTTTGTGCTGTGGGATGTACTTCTGGACTCCTATTTCATAAAATTCACAAAATTTTTTAAATACAGCATTTAAATCTTGTCCTCTAAGCTCATTTTCCCAATCAGCTTCTAAGAAATACTTCTTTAGGTCTTGATAATTTCCCTTTTTATAGTTTAGGCTCTTTTTGTAACCATCATTGCTGTTTACTATGTCATATGCTATCCTGAAGTTATAATTTAGTACTGCATGATCGCTTTTGCCGAGTGGAGGGTGATATATTAAACTGTCAATATCATTTTCTTGCCTAGTAAATATTAGATCTAGCACTGAAGGTACATCAAGTCCTCTTTTTCTGGTGGTTTCCCTCACATGTTGCGTTAAGAAAAACTCTTGTACGAGATCCATGAGCTTTTGGTCCCAACAGCTTTCTTGGCTATTTATATCTAGAGTATTCCAATTTATATTTGTATTGAAGTCCCCAGTTAGTATAATTCTTTCCGATTTCTCTTCCATTTTATGTAGCAATGATCTTACACTCTGAATTGTACTCTTTGCCAGGTCCTCATATTCGTCTCTTTCCCATGTGTTTGATCTGGGTGGCATGTACAAATTGGCTACAATTACTTTACCTTCAGATGTGTCGATCTCTACTGCAATCAGTTCTACTTGTGATGGTATATCTAGGTTTATTTCCTTGACTTTTAGATTTTTCTTAGTTAATATTATAATTCCTCCTCCTTTTTTTAAATATCTGTCTCTTCTCCATATATTGTATTCCTCTAAGTTTAGTATGTCATTTGATATCCTTGGTATTAATTTTGTTTCAGTTAGGCATATTATTTGTGGTTCATTTTCTCTGACATAATCATTCATCTCTAGTAATTTAGATACCATTCCATCCACATTTGAGTACATCAACTTTATCATCTTGTTTAAATACTTGTCATGACATGGTTCTCCTACCTTCCTCCTTTTTCTTCCATCCTGTTTGTGTACCACTTTCGTACCTGCAATCCTATTACTGTACTTTGTAAAAAAAAATTTCTTCTTGTCCTCTTCTGATCTTCCCTCATTTTTTGTTTTTGCTTCCTCCCTTTTCTCTTTCAGTAATTCCAGTTCCTCTTGTGTTAGGCATCTTTTTATCCATACATTTTTGAACTCCTCTTTTTCCATAAGATTCTTTGCATTTTTTAGTATCTCTTCCACAGTGTTTACACTCTGGAAAGTCACCTTTAGAGGTCTTGTCTTGCTTTTCTCGTATTTCCCTAACCTTTTGTGTTCCTCTATGTCTTTACTACAGATTTCCTCTGATATTTCTTTCAGTAAGCTCATTACATTTGCCATCTCCTTTTTGTCTCTTGTGATCTTGTTTTTAACTTCATCCTCTTCTATACCAGTGATTACTATTGATTTGTTTATTTCTACTGAATCTCTTACTAACTTTGGATTGTTTTGGATTATTCTTTTCACCTCCTTTTTAATGCTTTTTTCCTCCACCCTTGATTCTAAGTCTTTCTTTACTTTCACCATTTCAGCAAACGTGGTTTCTACTTCATTTTTGTAGCTTTGCACAACTTCATTTACTTGTGTTATCTTCTCCTCAATATCACTGCTCTGGTCAATAAGACTGCTAACTTGCCTAATTGTCTCTGTGTCATTTTTGAACTCTTCCATAACACTCTCATGATTGACTACTGTACTTGCAATTTCACTCATTTTCTTCCTAAGTGTACTCATTTCCACGGTTAGTTCACTGATGGTTGTGTCTTTCTTATTGGCCTCCCTTCCTAGTTTTTCTATTTCTTCCTTTTGCAAGTGCATCTGCTTCTTTATTTCATCAATTTCATTTTTGAAAGCCATTTCTAGTTTGTTTACACGTTCAACCAGTCTATTGTGGGTCTCTACTTCAACCAGTTCTTGGTAGAAATCATCATTTTGCTTTTTACCTTTATCCCTTTTCTTTTCCAAATTTGGACCTTGCAAGAGGGGAACAAGTCAAGAGTGAGAGCAGTGGAAATGAGTTACTTGAGAGGAGCATGTGGAGTGACGTGGAGGGACAGATTGACGAATGAAGAAGTGAAGGAACATTGTGGGGTAGATGTGGATGTGGTTGAAAAGATTAGGAGAAATACACTGAGGTGGTTTGGACATGTGGAGAGAATGGAGGATGAAAGACTGACTAAGAGGGTGTATGTAGGTGAGGTGGAGGGAGGGGTAGACCGAGGATGAGGTGGAGGGATGGAGTTGAGAGGTATATGAGGGAGGGGGGGGTGAGTTGGGGGGAGGGGAGTCAAATGGTGGGTGACAGAGTGACTTGGAGGCGTTTTGTCTGCGGCCACCCTTTGCGGGATTAGGGCGTCGGGCTATATATAGATAGATAGATGTATCCATTTTGCAATACTTTAAGTGCAAAGCATATACTTACAATCTCCGTCTTGTTGTAGTCTAAACAAACCTCAGAGATGACTCAGCGTATTCTTTCGTCTTGGTTCTATTTCCTGTTTTTACAAGTCTTGTTGAAACTTATTATTTTTTTCCTTTTTATAATGAAAAATCATTTAGTCTAACCTGGTACTGAGCTTGACTCATACAAAGATACTATTTAGGTAATGCCACTGGCCGTGATGATTTGGTACGGAGCGCCGGTGTCACACGTCCGTCTAGATTGAATCCCTGTGTGTGTGTGTGTATTTACCTATTTGTATTTACCTATTTGTAGTATACAGGAATTGAGCAATGCTCGTGTTGTCCTGTCTCCATATCCACATTTATCAAGTCTACCTTTACACACATGAATGTTTTTCTCATGCACCACCTCTTTGTCTAAGTCGTTCCAAATATTTAAGAATATACCTAATTGTGATATACACGGAATGTACTATGCTCGTGGGTTTCCGTCGCTGTTTCTCAATAAGTCGAATTTAACTTTAAACTCGTTTATGTTTTTAGACTGGACGATCTCTTTGTCCAGGCTATTCCATAAGTCTATACTTCTGTAAGGAAAGCTATATTTCTTGATATCCTTCAAGCAGCTTGACTTTTTCAATTTCATTCCATGTCCTCTTGTTGCTCTCTTATCCCATACAAACAGATCTTCTTTGTCAATTTTATCTACTCCCACCATGGTCCTGAACACCGCAATCATGTCTCCCCTCTTTCTCCTTTCCTCTAACGAAGGCAAATCCAGTTTTTCCAGCCTCTCTCTGTATGACAGGTCTGTCAGACTGGGGACCATCTTGGTTGCTGTTCTTTGTATTCTCTCAATCTTGTTTATATCTTTCTTTTTGTGTGGGGACCACACTACCGCTGCAGATTCTAACCTGGGGCGGATCATGGCCACTATCAATTTTTTCATCATTTCCTCATCCATATAATGAAATGCTACTCTTATGTTAGTCAAGAGCTTATAAGTCTCTCCAACTATCTTGTTAATGTGCTTTTCTGGTGACAAACTATCTTGGACCAGCACTCCCAAATCTTTTCTCTTCTCTCCTTTTGTGATTAATTCATTACCCAAAAATAATTCAGTGATGGTCTCCTGGTACTTTTACCCATTTCCAATATTTTACATTTCTTTACATTAAATTTCATTTCCCACGTCCGGCTCCAATTGTGTATCCTATCCAAATCCTCCTGCAGTATTTTACAATCCTCCTCAACCTCTATCTTCCTCAAGATCTTTATCATCATCAGAAACAGACTCGCATAACTGTTCACTCCATCTACCATATCATTTACATAAATCAGGAACATTACTGGCGCCAACACTGAGCCTTGAGGGACTCCACTTGTTACTTCCCTCCATCCAGACATCTTTTCCTTTATTACTGTCCTCATTTGTCTGTCTCTCAAAAAGTCTCTCATCCATTCCAGAAGTTTCCCTTTAGTCCTCCTATATATTCTAGTTTCCACATTAGTCTCTTATGAGGTACCTTGTCAAAGGCCTTCTCTAAGTCTAAGTACACACAATCCACCCAACCATCTCTCTCCTGTACCACATCAATCGCTCTTGAGTAAAAGCTCAACAAGTTTGAAACACATGACCTTCCACTTCTGAATCCAAACTGACATTCAGCCAAAATATTCATCTCTTCCAGATATTTTATCCATCTGTCTTTCAGGATTCTCTCACACAATTTTGCGACCATGCTGGTTAGAGACTTGCTGGTCTATAATTCAGGGGTTCTTCCCTGTTTCCTCCCTTGTAAATTGGTACCACATTTGCCCCTCTTCCATTCTTTGGCACTTTCCTCTTCCAGTGAGCATACAATTAAGCTGTGAATTTTATCCGCCAGTTGTTCTCTGCATTCCTTCAGTACCCAATTAGAAATTCCATCAGGTCCTGGGGCTTTCCTTACATCTTGAGTTTCTAATAATTTATACACTTCCTGCACCTCCACTTTTATATCTTTCATCACCGGAACATTTCTAATCACTCCCTCCCCTTCCACAAGCTCCTTTTCTTTAGTGAAAACTGACTGGAAACGTTTGTTCATTATTTCTGCTTGCATTGCCGCATCGTTAAAGACCTCTCCATCTACTTTCAGCTTGGTGATTCCTTCCTTTTGTTTCAGTTTGCCATTAACAAATCTATAAAACAGTTTGGGTTCATCCTTGCATTTGTCAATTATACCTTTTTCAAAATTCCTTTCTTCTTCCCTACGTATTCTTGTGTATTCGTTTCTTGTTCTTTGTATTCTTCCTTTGTTCTGTCGTTACCTCTCTTTCTCCAATTGTTCCACGCCTTATCTCTCTCTTTTTTGGCTATCATACACCTTCTATTAAACCACTCCTTTTTCCTGTTTTCTTTCCCTCTTACTCTTGGTACAAATTTTTCCACTCCCAAATTATAGAGGTCTAGAAAGATATCCCACTTCCTCTGTATCTCTCTTGTTTCTCTGAATTTTCTCCAATCCGCATTTTCAAAAAAGTTTCTCAATCCTGTAAAATTTGCTTTGCCAAAGTTGTATCTTCCCTGTCTATGAAGCTCGTCTCTTGGCTCGGCGTTTCCTATTAACATCTGGAACTCAATGACCACGTGATCACTTTTTCCCAAAGGACAGAGATATTCCAATGATTCTATTACATCAGGTTCTTTGGTGAACAGTAAATCTAACCTTGCTGGTGTGTCCTCACCTCGAAACCGTGTCTCTTCTTTGACCCACTGCGTCATCACATTATTCATTATTATATTTAATAACATAGTACCCCACGAATCCTCGCCGCCTCCCAGTACCATTCCTCCCAGTTCACCTCTTTACAATTAAAGTCACCCACCAAAATTATATTATTGCTTTTCTCAATTATTTTTTGCAAGTAGCTAGCCATATCTGACAACATCTCATGGTATTCGTCATCCTTCCATGCTCTCGTCTTTGGGGGAACATACACTACCGCCATATCTCTCTTAACATTCTCTCCAGTTTCTAATTTCATATATATCACTTCAGCCCTGCCTTCTCCCATTTCCACAGTATCTACATTTATGTTGTTCTTCACTGCTATCATCACTCCTCCTCCCTTTTTTCTTTTCTGTCTTTTCTCCACAGTTTGTATTTACCATCTCCCAAATGAACATCAATATCTTCTCTTAATTTGGTCTCTACAAAGCACATGACATCAGGTTCATGTTCTCTCAAGAAATCATTAATTTCGATCCTTGTCGATATGAAACCATCAACATTAGTATATATCACCTTCAAATTATTTTTGACATTATTAATACCCTCTTCTCTCCTACTCTCTGTCCGTACCACTTCCTCAACTTCTGATCTTTCACAACCATCCCCCTAATTTCCTTCACTTCTATTTCCTTAAATACCATTTCCTTACTTTCATATCCAATACTCTCCAAAAAAAAGTATTACGTTCTTCCTCTGTCCTCTTATCATTTTTTTCCTTTACTTCTTCCTTTAATGATTTTAAAGCTTCTCTTTCTTCTTCATTCAGATCTTTTCTTATTATAATATTTTCCATCCCCGCCTCTTTGCTTAATTTCCAGGTCACTTTAAGTATCTCATTTATTACACTTTCTGATGTAAACTTGACTCTCATTGGTCTTGTTTCCCCTTTCTTATAAGGCCCTATCCTCCTTACTTCCTCAATTTCTTTTACCCACTTGTTTCCTTCTGGGGTCAATCTTGCCTAATATTCCTCTCACCATGTTCGTGTCTCTCTCGAGTCTTGCGAACCTAACCTTTTCTTCCTCTTCCCTGTTTCCAAATACTATCACACATCTGTTCCTTTCTACAGTTTCTCTCACTATTTTCTCTATTTTCTTCAGTATTTTCACTACATTTTCTTCCATTTCTTTCTTGTTCATTTCCCTTTCTTCCTGGATGATCTCTCTTAAGCTGACCACTTCTTTCTGTTCTTCCTCTACGTGTGCCCACTTTGCCTTGTGTTCTTCTAGTACATTACTCACCTTCTCCGCTTTATTAGTACTCTCTTCAAGTTTCCTCCTCAGTTCAACATTTTCCCGCTTCAAATTCTTAATCTCTTCATTGGCTGTTTCGTTGGACTGGATTAGACTCTGGATGGTGGTTTCCGTATTTCCTGACACATCCTTTATCACTAGATTCTCTACTTTTTTTTCGAGTTCACTAATCCTCATAATTAATGTTTTCACTAGGTCCATGACATTAGTATTAGCATCAAATCCTTGAAATTCCATTCCCTCATTGTTTACATTTTCGGCCATCTTTAACGTACCGATCAAGTACCTAAACAGCTGTTACCAATAAGCCACAAACATTCATGTATACTATTGCCAACAAATCTTTACATTTTTGGTAGTCTACCAACTTTCATTATTTTAAATTTAAAGAGACCCTAGGAGACAGGACAGACAAAATTCCTGAAACTACTCAAGGTCAGGAGCGATGCCTGGGACATCTCTCCGGGTGTGTGTGTGTGTGTGTGTGTGTGTGTGTGTGTGTGTGTGTGTGTGTCTATTTACCTAATTGTATTTACCTAATTGTGACATACAGGAAATGAGCTATGCTCGTGGGGTCTCTAACTGTCTTGTTAATGTGTTTTTCAGGTGACAAACGTCCCGGACCAGCACACCCAAATCTTTCTCTTCTCTCGCTTTTGTGATTGGTTCATTACCCATCAAATAATTCAATGATGGCCTCTTGGTACTTTTACCCATTTCCAATATTTTACATTTCTTTGCATTGAAAAGAGAAATTAGTTGGAGAAGAACAGGGAGGCTTTAGGAAGGGAAGAGGTTGTGTAGATCAGATGTTCATTCTTAGATCTTTAGTGGAAAAGTTTCTAGAGGAGGGAAAGAAGTTGTATGCAGCTTTCATGGATTTGGAGAAAGCATATGACAGGGTGGATAGACAAGGATTGGGGAAAGTGTTAAGAATATATGGAGTAGATGGGAAGTTGTTGAATGCTGTGAAGAGCATGTACGATGGTGCGATGGCTGCAGTGCGTGTGGATGGTAAACTAAGTGAATTTTTCTCTTTGAAAGTTGGTTTGAAACAGGGATGTGTCATGTCTCCATGGTTGTTCAATCTGTACATGGATGAAGTAAAGAGGTACAGGGTAGGGTAGTGGATGTTGGAGTGGCCCTGGTGAGAGAGGATAGTGTTTGGAAACTCCCTGTACTGTTGTTTGCAGATGATACTGTGTTGTTGAGTGAAGACGAAGGGGAGCTGCAAGGCTTGGTGGATGAGTTTGAGAGAGTGTGTAAGAAACGGAATCTAAAGGTGAATGTAGGGAAGAGTAAAGTGATGGTCTTTGAGAGAGGTGAAGTTAGTGAATGTACAGCGATGTTGGATGGTGAGGAATTGGAAAATGTGAGTACGTTTAAGTACTTGGGTAGTGTGATGAGTAAGGATGGAGGTTTGGAGGGTGAAGTGCTTGAAAGGGTACAGCAGGGAAGAAAGGTTGCTGGTTCTTTGAAAGCAGTGATAAGAAACAGGGAAGTGAGCATGAAAGTGAAAAAGTTACTACATGACAGTATTGTGATATCAACTCTAACTTACGGAAATGAAGCTTGGACATTGTTGGAAGGACACAAGTCAAGAGTGAAAGCAGTGGAAATGAGTTATTTAAGAGTAGCCTGTGGAGTCACGTGGAGAGACAGGCTGACGAATGAGGATATAAAGGAGCATTGTGGTGTTGATGTGGATGTGATAGGAAGCGTTATGAGGAACACACTGAGGTGGTTTGGCCAATGTGGAGAGGATGGAGGGTGAAAGACTGACGAAGAGAGTGTATGTGAGTGAGGTGGAGGGGGGAAGAGGGAGGGGGAGGCCAAGGATGAGATGGAGGGATGGGGTGGAGAGGTATATGAGAGTGGGGGGTATGAGTTGGGAGCAGGGCAGTGAAATGGCGGGGGACAGGGCGACTTGGAGGCGATTTGATTGTGGCCACCCCAAACGGGATTGAGGCGTCTGGCAATAGATAGATAGAATTTCATTTCCCACATCCGGCTCCATTCGTGTATCCTATCCAGATCCTCCTGCAGCATTTTGGAATCCTCCTCAACCTCTACCTTCCTCATGATCTTTGCATCATCAGCAAACAGACTTGCATAACTGTTCACTCCAGCTACCATATCATTTACATAAATCAGGAACATTACTGGCGCCAACACCGAGCCCTGTGGGACTCCACTTGTTACTTCCCTCCATCCAGACATCTTATCCTTTATTACTGTTCTCATTTGTCTATCTCTCAAAAAGTCTCTCATCCATTCTAGGAGGTTCCCCCTTCAGTCCTCCTATATGCTCTAGTTTCCACATTAGTCTCTTATGGGGTAGCTTGTCAAAGGCCATCTCCAAATCTAAATACACACAATCCACCCAACCTTCTCTTTCCTGAAGCACGTCAGTCGCTCTTGAGTAAAAACTGAACAAGTTGGAAACACATGACCTTCCACTTCTAAATCCAAACTGACTATCAGCCAAAATATTCATCTCTTCCAGATATTTTATCCATCTGTCTTTCAGAATTCTTTCACACAATTTTGCGACCATGCTGGTTAGGGACAATGGTCTATAATACAGGGGTTCTTCCTTGTTTCCTCCCTTATAAATTGGTACCACATTTGCCATTTTCCATTCATGAGGCACTTTCCTCTCTTCCAGAGAACACACAATCAACCTGTGAATCTTATCTGCCAGTTGTTCTCTGCATTCCTTCAGTACCCAATTAGAGATTCCATCTGATCCTGGGGTTTTCCTTACATCTTGAGTTTCCAGTAATTTATACACTTCCTGTACTTCCACTTTTATATCTTTTATCACTACATTTCTAGTCACTAGCTCTGCTTCCACAAACTCCTTTTCATTAATGAAAACTGACTGGAAACGTTTGTTCATTCATTTCTGCTTGCATTGCTGCATCTTTATAGACCTCTCCTTCTACTTTCAGTTTGGTGATTTCTTCCTTTTGTTTCAGTTTGCCATTATCAAATCTATAAAACAGTTTGGGTTCATCCTTACATTTGTCTGTCATACATTTTTCAAAATTCCTTTCTTCTTCTCTGCGTATTCTTGTGTATTCATTTCTAGTTCTTTTATATTCTTCCTTTGTTCTGTTGTTACCTCTCTTTCTCCAATTGTTCCACGCCGTGTCTCTCTCTGTTTTTGCTATCATACACCTTTTATTAAACCACTTTTTTTTTCCTGCTTTTTTCCCCTTTACCCTTGGCACAAATTTTTCCATTCCCGAATTATGCAGGTCTAGAAAAATATCCCACTTCCCCTGTATCTCTGTTGTTTCTCTGAATTTTCTCCAGTCTGCATTTTCAAAAAATGTTCTCAATCCTGTAAAGTTTGCTTTCCCAAAGTTGTACCTTCCCTGCCTATAAAACTCGTCTCTTGGCTCCACGTTCCCTGTTATCATCTGGAACTCAGTGACCACATGATCACTTTTTCCAATAGGACACTGATATTTCAAGGACTCTATTGCATCGGGTTCTTTGGTAAACAGTAAGTCCAGTCTTGCTGGTGTGTCCTTACCTCGGAACCTTGTCTCTTCTTTGACCCATTGCGTCATCACATTGTTCATTGCTATATTTAATAATACAGTATTGTGCCCCATGAATCCTCACTGCCTCCTGAGTCCCATTCCTCTCAGTTCACCTCTTTACAATTGAAGTCACCCATTAAAATTATATTGTCGCTTTTCTCAATCATTTTCTGTAAATAACATGCAATATCTGACAGCATTTCCTGGTATTCATCATCACTCCATGCTCTTGTCTTAGGGGGAACATACCCTACTGCCATATCTCGCTGGTTATTCTCTCCAGTTTCTAATTTCATATTTATCGCTTCGGCCCTGCCTTCTGCTATTTCCACGGTATGTACATTTATGTTGTTCTTCACTGCTATCATCACTCCTCCTCCTAGTTTTTTCTTTTCTGTCTCTTCTCCACAGTTTGTATTTACCATCTCCCATATGAACATCAGTTTCTTCTCTTAACTTGCTCTCTACAAAGCACATAACGTTAGGTTCATGTCTCCTCAAAAGATCGTTGATTTCTAACCTTGCCGATATTAAACCATCAACATTAGTATATGCCACCTTCCAATGATTTTTGATGTTTTCTATACCCTCTTTTCTCCTTCTCTTCGCCGGTACCACTTCCTTAACTTCTGATCCATGACTCTCCAATAAAACACTGTCTTCTCTTTCTCCGTTCTCTGTTCGTTTTTTACCTTTGCTTCCTTTACTAAGTCTCTTATTTTAGCTCTTTCTTCCTCATTTGCATCTCTCCTTATCCAAACATTTTTAAACCCTTCCTTATCCGATAGTTTCCATGTTCTACTGATAATTTCGTTAACTGTTGCTTGGGACTTAAACTTTACCTTCAATGGCCTTGCCCCACCTTCCTTGTACTTTCCCAACCTAAACACCTCTTCAATCTCTTCTTGAGCTTCATTGTTTTCCTCCATGACTATTGATATTATTTCTTTAACCTTACTCAGTGCTTCTCTTTCTCTGTCTGATCTTATTGTCATACGTTTTTCTTTAACTCCTGAAATTATTATACATTTTTTCTTATCTGCAAGCTCTCTAACTAAAGATTCTCTACTTCTCAACACCCTAACCACTTCCCTCTCCACTTTTTCCTTGCTTTGTTGGTCTATAATCTCTCTCAAATTTACATTTCCCTCTTCCTGAATTTTCTTCCACCCCTTATGTTGCTTCTTGATTTCTTTAATGTGCTCTTCCTGTATTCTTGATTTGGATTCATACTCATCTAGTTTGCTTTTAATCATGTCCCTTTCCTCTTCCAACCTCTTATTATCCCTCTTAAGCTGTTTTATTTCATTCGAGGCTGATTCATTGTTCACTTTTAATTCAGTATCTTCCCTTTCTTGTTCATCACTACGTGTACAGATTTTTTCCAGTGTACTCCTTAAACTTTTGATCTCGTTTTCCTGCTCTATGGTCCGTTCCTGTAACTCTTTAATCACTGCCCATACCTTTTTAATCTCCTGGTCATTCCTCTCCATTGTTTTCTTTACACCTGATATTCTTGTCTGGTTCAACTTAATACTTCCTTTTCCCACATCCTCTTCACAAAAGCCCTCAAATTCTTTATCACTGATCGTAAACAATGCACCATCCGTTTCCTCCATGATTCAGCCATATGGAGACTTCTGTTTTCACTTTATCTTGCCCTTTTTATGACCGAAACCGCGTTTTTTTTTTTTTTATTACTGTCCAACAGGACCAGCACTCATGCACTCATTAACACAGTCACAATTAGGCTCAGCTTCCTTTCGTCGGTAATTGAGCGATTATTTCCCCACGTTCCTGGAAGAGGTCTGTCTCTGTCGGCGACCCATGTGTGTGTGTGTGTGTGTGTGTGTGTGTGTGTGTGTGTGTGTGCTCTACTAGGAAATATTTTGATTGGCATGGTACCGTTCGAAACAATCACCCACGCAAAGCGGCACATTACATACAAGACACACATGACTTGTGTCCCTCCTCATCTTCGCCATGGCACACAAGGCACACCTGAGCCTCAAGAGCCTCTCTGAAGTATGTGGTTGTGTGGTGTATTTGTTGTCTCTCCTTCTTGCGCTATGTTTGTGCTAAGTCAGTCAATGCATGCAATATATTTCTCCACAAACATTTGCTGCATTATATATGTTTGTTTCACACTAAACGATGCGCAATATATCACTGTCTGGGAACGGTACAGTACCTTTTCACAGAAAGGTACATGGTTGTGTGGTTTATTTGTTGTCTTTCCTCCATGCGCTGTGTTTGTGCTGAGTCAGTCAGTGCACGCAATATATTGCTCCACGAACACTCGCTGCACTATATACTCATATTTTACACTAAACAGTATGCAATATATCACTGAGAACGGTACAATACGTTTTCATTGAAAAGTATGAGGTTGTGTGGCATATTTGTTTTCTCTCCTCCTTGCATTATGTTTGCGCTCAGTCAGTCAATGCACCCAATATATTTCTCCACGAACACTCACTGCACTATATACATATATTTCACGCTAAACCATATGCAGGTATAGCAGTCACAATGATTCCATCCCAACCTCCTTTATTATTCCCTTCCCAACTCTATGGCATACGTGACGCCTATTCCCTTACTGACTACGGCGTATCTCTGTGGCGTACGTAATGCCTGCTAAATTATTTCACTAATCCAGGCACTATAGATTTCACACAATATAAGCATTGGCACACAATATAAGCATTGGCTTCACTATATAGGTAAAATACTCACATCATTTGGGGCAGGGTGAAGCAGAGTGGCAAACCCCGCTATAGCAAACACGATTTCTGCCTGACGGCTGATAACTGGCCCCAATGCTTTACAAACAATATATGTATATTTCGTAAACACAATCACTTCACAGTATAGTCACAAACACTATAGAATAACGATATTTCAATCGTGGCCTCTGCCTCGGGTGGGATGGGGAAAACAGAGTGGTTTAAAGGGATGACGGACGGAGCGCCACCCTTCAGCTCGGCTGGTGGTGAAATACTGTGATTACTGATACGCACTGCCCCATGTCTGGCCCCACAGGGTTGCCAAATATTTACTTTGGATGCTAGAGTGGCCTACTAGGACGCACCAAAATTTGACGTGATTTGGCCGAAAACTTAATTTTGGGCAAATTTTTTCTGCTTTGGGACTCGATTCATGTCTCTGTGTTCTTACCAGGAAACACCCAAAGAACGCGAATTGTGTCTTCATGCCCGGGAGGGTTAATACACCTAACCAACCGAACATCATGTCTTAGCCAAGCCTGCCAAGCATATTAAACATGCTTAGAACACATACATTAGCCTACAGTTGGGCAAAATCATTAACGCAAAGCCTATTTTATAATAGCGTGTTGAATATCTCATGTAATTTATTGAATAGAGTTCCATACTGTACTGAAAGTAACCATCATAGTCGAAAAATCTTGAGTCAACTGTTCGTAACACAGGGACCGCCTGTATAGTACTAACATCATACATTGGCAGCCATTTTGAGACATTCAGTGTATAAATACAGCTGGCAGTGTGCAGTAAGTACAGTGAAGCTGTAAAAGAAGCAAACAAAACAGCAGATGGTAATGGAAAAGAATTACAGTGATTCCTTGATTATAGCAGTTTTATCACTGAGATGAAAATCTGCACTCTTGCCATTATCAAGTATTTTTCAGTGAAAAAACATCGTTATTGCACACCTGAGCTGGTTTCTGCCAACAGTGATGGTACAGTGTCAGTGGTTTTGGATGGCTTTGAGGGATTCAAAGATGAGACCCTACTTGAGGAGTAGCACCAAAATTACCGTTTTGGGTGATTTGAACATACATAATGTTGAATGGTTATTGCATTCTGCCAGGACTGACGATGCTGGTCTAGAGTGTGAGCTGTTTGGAGAATCGTTTAATCTCACCCAGCTGGTAAAACAACCAACCAGAATACCTGATAAGCCTGACCATAATGCCCATCTCTTGGATTTATTCTTGACAAATAATCCAGATCAATACAGGATAGAGGTACTGTCACCACAATCTCATCAAAGCTTCATTAGTTAACCCCCCCACACCTCCCCATTCTGAACCTGTAAGGGTGACCCGATGGCATTTTGATAGGGCAAATTATCTTGCTGACATTCCATGGGAGTCTTTCTTCTCTAGTGATCCCAATTCTACCCAGTCCCACATTCGCAACTTAATACTAGCCGGTATGGATTTATTCATACCAAGTCAACAGTTCACTAAAAGATCGAACTCTTCAAAATGGTTTGATGGCTACTGTGCCAGAGCAACAGCCCAAAAGTCATTAGCATATAACTCTTTCTTAAAATAAAAAACATCCAAATCACTTTCTCAATTTAAAATTGCTAGAAATCATGCAAAAGCTGCAATGAATCTAGCTAAATCAAATTTTCTTCAAAACCAAGCATCAAAACTACTTAATAACCCTAATGACAATAGAATATTCTGGTCAACTCTTAATTCTTTCAATAATAACTTTAACAAGTCTTCCATTCCCCCACTAAAATCTTCAGATGGCAACATTACAAATGACCCATTTGGGAAAACGGTTTTTTTTGCCAGTACATTTGCCAGAAACTCTGCCATAGACAATACCAGCCAGAATGTCTCAGTATTAGAACTTGACTCTCCTGAAATTGCCCCACTTAATATACAGACAAGACATGTAAAATCCATCCTAGACAATTTACCTACCAACAAAGCTCCAGGGCCAGATGGAATTCCACGAATTGTTTTGAAAAAGTGTTCCCCTGAACTTGCTTCTGTTCTAGCTAAATTATTCAGACTATGCGTACATACTTCTTTATTCCCAAATTCATGGAAAGAAGCCAATTTTCACCCAATTCCAAAGAAAGGAAGTTCCTCTGACCCCTCTGATTACAGACCAATAGCTGTCACATCTTCTCATGGTAAGGTATTTGAAACTTTAATTAATAAGCACATTGTTAAACATCTTGAATCCAACAACTTAATTAGTGATAGACAATATGGTTTTCCCTACAAAAGATCCACCATTGACATACTCAATCTCCTAACTGATACCATCCATCAATCAATTGATCTACATGGAGAAACTCATGCAGTAGCTCTTGATATTTCTAAAGCTTTCGACAGAGTATGGCACCGTTCCCTGCTGTCCAAACTCCCTTGCTATGGACTAACGTCTTTTGTTCTTTTGATTTCTTCATAGTGTGGTAGGTGTGGGCACTCACCATCCACTGACTCGATGTAGTGCTGCTCTCGGGTGTCTGCCCTTTCCTCTCCATCCTTCTTTTCTTCCATTCTCTTCTGACTTTCTTTCCTTCATTCTTTCCTTGTCCCTCTGCCTATGGGTGACTCTACACTCCCTCTTCTGTCTTTCTTTCCTTCAATCTTTCCACTTCCTTCAGCCTGTGGGTGACTCAACACTGAGTGACAAGCCAAATGGTTTCCTGTGCACCAGGAAACCATTTACTACGCTGGGTGGTAACCATATAACCAAATTTTGGCACCTGGTGGTTTAGTGGGTAATTATTGTGCTCCAATCGGATTGAGCTGGTGAAGGTTTATATCCAAGGGGTGGTTAGGGTTGATTGCTCATGTAATGCCACTCAGGGATGAGTGAGGCTGGTCACTCTCATCTTAAATGTCGGGACCAGCTGCCTAGCCCCGGGCTCCTACACTCCTCATGGGGCAATGTAGGATTGTATGATGTATGGATGGATTTCTTCATTTCTTAGTGACAGGAAAATAAGAGTAAAAGTAGATTATGTATATTCCAATTTTCACTCAGTTAATGCAGGCGTGCTGCAGGGGTCAGTTCTGGCATCAACCCTATTCCTGGTTCATATTAATGATCTCTTATCTGTCACCCACAGTCCCATCCACTCATATGCAGATAATGCAGCACTACATAGTTCATTCACACTCAGACACCCATTTACAAAGTCTAATGTCTCTACCTCTCAACTCAGTACAGCCATCTCCATAAATCAAGATCTCTCTACGATCAGTGAATGGGGACAAAACAACCTTGTCTCATTTAATGCTAGTAAAACTAAATATATACAATTTACTATAAGACAGATATTGCCAGATTCGTACATTACCTTCAGTGCTACTAATATTCCCATCTCCTAAAGTATTGAAATTCTTGGCGTCTCACTTAACATTGCCCTCAGCTGGACCTCTCGTGTTAGATCACTTGCTAAAACCGCCTTAAAAAAACTTGGATTATTGTACAGAGTCCGTAACCTCTTCACTGTTGAGCAGTTGGCAATAATTTATGAGAGTCATGTGCGCTCTCAGCATAAATATTACTCACTCTTGTGGAATGGATGTGGAGAGGTTTCATTAAAACAACTAGACTTAATTCAGAAGAAAGCAGTTCGAATTATTAACAACCCTGCCATTACAAATAAACTACCTCCCCTGCAAGTAAGAAGGAATGTTGCCTCCCTTGCATTATTTTACAGATATTTTTATGGCAAATGCTCAGACGTAGTTGCGTCCATGGTGCCACCTCTCCATGCCTTTCCTCATGCTACACGGGCATCTGGTAGCGCTCATGACTGGAATGTCACACAGCCATATTGCAGAACTTCTGCCTATCAGAATTCTTTTATTCCCCGAACTGCATCTCTCTGGAACTCATTTCCCCAGAGTCGTTTCCCTCCAAATTTCAACCCACGGCTGTTCAAGTCTAACTTACAGATATTTTATGAACAGAGGACACCAGTAATCTGGTGTATGGATTATTTTTTTTTATTCATTTGTTTTTCTTTCCTCCATTCTGTTATAAAAAAAAAAAAAAAAAGTTAATGCCTGGTGGTGGAAACCATCAACTCCACCCCCTAACGTTGTACCGAGACAAGGTAGAACTATTTAATTATCGTTGTAGCAATTTATCATATAATGAGGCTGCACTGTAATGAGTTTATAGAGAATGAGGTTTGATACATAATAGAAGCCTTTAAGAAGCTTAGTAATCTGGTAAGTATGTTGTTAAAACTAAAAAGGGAGGCTGTTGACATCATCAAAAAGGAAATTGATAATGCCAGTGTTCAGTCAGTCATTGACAATACAAGATTGCATCTGTCCCCAACTCAGCCAAGGCTTCAGCTATCAGCAGTAACAGATAGCTATAACAGAAGTTAAAGGAAGTAAAAATGAGAACATAATAGTATACAGCATACTGTGCAGTGGATGCAAAAAAACATACATTGGGGAAACAGGACGAGGTATGGATACATGGATAGCATAACACAAAGCAGATGTATTGTGTCGCAGAATATCTAGTTCCCCAGTGTTGTACATAGATCAGTACAGTCATTTGCACAAGTGTGAAGAAGCTACAGTCATTGAGAAAGATCAGAATAAACAAATGAGGTATATATTGGAAGCAGTTCACATTTGTGTAAAAAATTTAACAAACCATAAAGAGAGATTTTTCAGCTTATGTAAGTATACACCAAGGATACCACTGTATGACAATCAGGGATGGGGTAGGATGACAGAATATTCATAGAGGTAGCCAGTCGGGCTGTGATACAAGGTGGGGGAGGGAATTTCCAGAGGTAAAAATGTCACGGCTCTATCAGTTCTTGTTCTACGAGATGGAGGAGGGAATTTCCAGAGGTAAAAATGTCATGGGTCTATCAGTTCTTGTTCTGACTCTCTGAGATGGATTCAGTGTATCCTGAAATGTTAGAGAAAATAAAGAATTCAAGTTCTAGCCTATGTCTCTCTCCCACCAAACATTTCCACTTGTTGCAATGGATCATCTACTTCGCCGCTGCAGAAGCTGTGAGGGCCAAGGTGTGGGAGCCATCTGTAAACCCCAGGAACCCAGCATAGGTAGTAGTTGCCAGCTTCTGAAAGAGTTGGAAAGTGAGGTGGCTGTTGCTGGATTTGTGGAAAGTTTCCTGGAGGTGGAGGGCAATTTAAGAGGAGAGGTCTCTCCAAGAGTGGATGGGGGAGCACTGGTCTTAAGGTTTGGCAGCAAGGTGGGGGTGGAGTGAGGAATGAGATAATGAGTGGTACACCCAGAGACCTTACGCCAAAAGAGGTTGCCAGGATTTGGCAAGCAAAGTTGGGATTGGCTGGTTCGACTGCTGTGTTACCGTGGAGTGCTGGTAGGGGGTGGCGAGGAAGAAACTGCTAAATGGCCAGGAAGTGACAGCACATTAGTTTCATCTTGAAGATATGGAACAGGGAGATTCCACTTTCTGTCTACAAGGACACTGCTGGGGAAAACCAAAATGCACTGGATGCAATTCGTAGGGCTGTATTTTGGACTGTGTCCAGCTTCTAGAACTGGGTAGCAGATGCAGAACTATAGGTGGAACACCCATAATTTATTGTGCCAAGGATGGTGGGGTGGTTATAGGCCAGGAGAAGGCCATGATTAGACCCCCCAACATCGGTCTATCTATTGCCAGATGCCTTAATCCCATAAGGGGTGGCCACAAACAAATCGCCTCCATGTCGCCCCGTCTTCCGCCATTTCACTGCCCTGCTCCCAGGTCACACCCCTCTCTTTCATATACCTCTCCACTCCATCCCTCCATCTCATCCTTGGCCTCCCCCTCCTTCTCCCCCCCTCCACCTCATTGACATACACTCTCCTCATCAGTCTCTTACTCTCCGTCCTCTCCACATGGCCAAACCACCTCGGTGTTTTTCTCCTCATGCTTCCTGTCATCCACATCCACACCTCAACACTCCCTCCATCCTCATTTGTTGGTCTATTTCTCCGCGTGACTCCACATCCTCCTCTCGAATAACTCATTTCCACTGCATTCACTCTTGACTTTTGTCCCTCCAACAAGGTCCAAGCTTCACTTCCATACGTTAGAGTTGGTATCACAATACTGTCATGTAGTAACTTGCTCATTTCCGTGTTTCTTATCACTGCTTTCAAGGAACCAGTAACCTTTCTTCCTTTTTGTACCCTTTCAAGCACTTCACCCTCTAAACTTACTCATCACACTACCCAAGTACTTAAATGTACTCACATTTTCCATTTCGTCTTCATCCACCCTCATAGTACATTCACTGACTTCACTTCTTTCAAGACCATAACTTTACCCCTCCCTACATTCACCTTTAGATTCCATTTCTTACACTCTCCCAAACTCATCCACCAAGCCTTGCAGCTCTCCTTCATCTTCATTTAACTACACAGGATCATCTGCCAACAACAGTACAGGGAGTTTCCAAACACTGCCCTCTCACATTAGGGCTGCTCCAACATCCACTGCCCTACCTTGTATCTCTTTTATAACTCCATCCATATACAGATTGAACAACCATGGAGACATGACGCATCCCTGCTTCAATCCAGCCTTCAAATAGAAAAATTAATCCAGTTCACTATCCACATGCACTACAGCCTTAGCACCCTCATACATACTCTTCACGGCATTCAGCAACATCCCATCTACTCCATATACAGGTAACTCGCACGGAACACGTGGGTTTCGTTCCTATGGTGCCGTGTTAGGTGCGAAATCGCGTATATTTAAACTACTCCGTATTTTGCTCCCTAGACCCTCCAAATGTGTTGTTTTGCTGTTATCTGTCACTGGTAATCACTAGAAAGCACTTTAAGTGGTTAGAAGGTGTATTTAATGTTATAACTCACAAATACAGTACTCCAGAGGAAAACTTCAACACACAAATACTGTACGTAAACACAAGGAAACATTCCGACGCCGATCATAGGTAATCTTATAAATCAGGTTAACTGGTACCAGTGCTTTAACATACAAGTACATACCAGAACAGTACATATTTAACTTAGAAATGCAGTACTGTGATATCGAATGATTTCAGTACTGTTAGGAATGGCTGGAAAAAAAAAATGTTATGAATACATTTTCACCTTTTTGATATATGTTTATGGTAGTTTCGAGTTATTTTGTACGTTATCGTTGTGCCCATGCTTGGAAAAGGGAGCGAAAGAGTTGAATTTTCAGTCCTTAATGAGAAAACTGCACGTCCTCCAAGGCTAGACTCTGCCACGGGAGAATAAAGTGGAGGGTCAGTCCGATTAGCAATAAGGAAGTTGTGTCACAACTTCCAGCTCCCACACCACGAGAATGGCAAAAAATAGAATTGTAATGCAGTTTCAGAACCAACAATAAGTCTAATTATTACGAATACAGATACAAAGCAGAAATAAATGTTTACAGACGGGGAAAACGTACTTCTTCCGTCATAACATGTTCATCTTTATCATTTTACGTTCATCTTTATCATTTTACCTTGTTATTTTCGCAATATATATTGCTGTCTCGTTAACAGGGTGGTTGTTTGTGTTTTGCAAGGGAGGAAAAAGATTGTATTTTCTGTCTGGGTCGAGATAATAGGTGTAACTATGTGTGGTTAGGCATGGCCACGAGCGAAAAAATCGTACATCTACTCATCACGATAGCAGGTGGTGAACTGACAAATGATACATGAGAGGGTGAAGTCAAGGTCAGTCTCATGTCCCAGATTTTCGTTCACATCCCGAAAGTTTTCACAGTTTTCTACAAGTTGCATTGCATCAAATGATCCAAACCATTACAGCAAACCTGAGCAAATAGGTAAAGATACCAAGACAAAAATGTATTTTTCTCTTATTATAAGTCTTTAACTAACAAACAAAAAAGGCAATATTCCGACGCCGATCATGGGTAATCATATAAATCAGGTTAACTGGTTACAGGGCTTTATTTAATGCTTTAATTGCTTTCAAGTACATATTAGAACAGTAAATATTTAACTTACAAATACAGTTTGTACTGTAGAAAAGCAGTACAGTAAGAGTTTAACGAACAAACAAAAAAGGCAATATTCCGACGCCGATCATGGGCAATCATATACTGTAATTCGGGTTAACTGGTTACAAGGCTTTATTTAATGATTTAACTTTATTTAAGTGCTTACAAGTACAGTACATACGAGAACAGTAAATATTTAACTTACAAATACTGTACAGTACTGTGGAAAAAACGAACAAATAAAAAAGGCAATATTCTGAGGCCTATCAGGTAAACTGGTTATAAGACTTTATTTCTTGCTTTAACGTTATTTAATAGTACTTTAAGTTGCACATAAACTTACCAGAACAGTACAGTACTGTAAATATTTAACTTACAAATACTGTGCTACTGTACTCGGGAATGTCTCACTCACTGAATAATTTCCCGCCTAGATCGTCACGTAATCAAAACAAACCGCGCGCTGCGGTGACGTTCGAGGATTTGATCTTTCAAAGGCCTCTCCCGCGTTAATTTGTAGTTTTCATAATGGTTTTTTAATCTTACATTGTCTTATATGTATCCCAGCCCTTACCGTGTATAATTGCGAGCGCGTTCCGTGAGATCGTGTTCCGTGCGAGTTACCTGTACTCTTAAAACAGTGCCCTCACACAGTGGCAGACGAGCTCGTTCACTGTGAATTTGTTCACTGTGAACAACATACCTTGTGGGAAAAATAGCATATGGGCGGCACCACTCCCTCAAAGTCCACTTTTTGAGCCCTAGATATCTACTCCTGAGCTCATTTCAAACACATACAGTACAGATATATAAAGTATAAAACACATGGCTAGATACCCTAAATGGAGCAGATGCCAGTCCAGACTGGCTTCAATACAAGTGGTTCCCAGGCAGGAAGATACACTTAGGGTGTCCCCGCCACATCACTCTCCACTCTTTCCTTCCCGCCACCAGTCTCGCCCTCATCACCTGACTGAACCACTTCCCCACGTGTCTCTGCCTCATTCACCTCTCCCACAAAACCTTCCAAGTCCAAAGATGACACCACTGACATTATCATCGTTTCCCTAGGAAGTGTAGCAGATGATGTAGAGGCAATTGGCTCCTGTTGTTCTTGAGTTCGGTAGTAGCGTGTAATAAATGTTATCTTCTGTTGACTTCCATATTGTGCCTTTCAGTATAATAACGAAAAGTGGTTTAAACTTCACTAAGCACTTCCTGTGTCCTAAGGTAGCTGGTTTCATTTGCCTTGACCTCTTCTGTCAGAACATCCACTGCCATTAGAATATTACTGATCTTTGTCATAAGCAAATCTTTGTCCTCCATTGGATTCTGCTCAACAGATTGCTCAGATCTGGCCTCTTGTGCAGCGTCTACTAGGGAGGGGGGGATTGTTCAGTATGGGAGATGGCAGTTATGGCCTACTCTTTCCCCGATTTCGTTCACTTGGGGTTCAACTCATTCGTTATGGTTTTGTGGACCTAATTATCCCCTGCTCATTCACTAGGCAAATTGTTTACTCTGAATTCATTCACTGCGCGAGGGCACTGTACTTTCCACAATCCTTGTTTATCCATCCTGTCATATGCTTTCTCCAAATCCATGAAGGCTGCATACAACTTCTTTCCCTTCCCTAAAAACTCTTCCACTATAGATCAAAGAATGAATATCTGATCTACACAACCTCTTCCCTTCCTAAAACATAATTGTGGAATACACTTCATGATGCCAAGTCTCCTGGTACCTGAGGCTCGGAGATACAGTAGTCTTTATGACAACTCCAAGTGAGGATTGGCCCATCCAGGTGCATGCCAGGGAAAATGTTCCTGCAGTTGACTGGTAATGTGTTCATCATGATCATGAGGTGGGAGGCCTAGCGATGTAGGGTGAAACTCATCAGGGCACTTTTGGGGACACTGACTTTCAACTGCCACATGTGGACCCGTTCCTAAAAGCTGGAAACCGCTGATTGAAAGTGATGTTAGGCCACCTCAAGGGAGGCAGCCCCATTGATGATTGTGATGTCATTAATGTATACAGTGTGTCATTAGCAGGTTGAGGCAGATCAAACATCAAGATGTTAAACAAGAGTGGACTGGGCATTGATCCCTGAGGCGCCCCCTACCAGCTGTGACGTGGGCCTGAGATAGCTCCACCAGCAGATGCAATTTAACTGTGTCCGGTGAAAAAGTTGGAGAGTCATGCCAAAGGCGGGCCAAAGACCCCATGGTGGGTGAGGTTGAAAGTATGCCCTGGTGAGGAGCTGAGTTGTGAGACCTCTTCACCTTAGTAATTTTGTGAATAAGGTGAGAATGATCATGTCATGAACCAGGTGTTCCAGTTGGCACAAGACACCCAAGGTGACCTTGCATGGATGGAACCCACACTTTTCCAGCCACCATGAGAGATGATTGGCTACCATCTTTTCCTTGTGTTTCCTAACATGAGAGAAGGACAGTGGGCCTGTAAGTGGACAGAAGGAAGGGGTCCAGGCAAGGCTTAGGAAGTGGCAGCAGCATGGATTTCTTCCAGTCCTTTGGGAACACTTCCCATTGCCAGCTGTGGTTGAAGATGATTAGGAGGCAATCATACAGGTGGTGTTTTAGGTGCAGAAGAAAATCCTTTGGCCACCATGTCCAGGCCCACTGCCCTGCCGGGGCAGAGAGAGGGCAGTGCTCTGACGAATTCAGTGGTTGAAAATGGACAGTGCAGTTTTGAGTTGGGTGAGACGAAATACACTGCTGAATATCTTCCTTTTATATGGCGAAAGATGTTTATGGATGGGATGCCAAACCAGGGGTGAAAGAATGATGCTAGGAAGTGTACCTTTAAAAAGTCATCCAAGAAGTCCACACCATCACGGTATTGGGGTTTTATGTAGTCGGGCATCCAGCCATCGCCTTAAAGAACTTTTTGGTACATGAGGAGGAACGGGCAAGGAGAAACTAGCGCAGAATGAGTACCAGGTCTTCCTGTTTGCAGAAATAAGGGTCCTAGTGCACACTGCATCAAGGTGGCAATATCATTTTCTAAGAGCAGGTCTTGGATTGTGACTCCAGGCATGCCAAGCTTGACAGTGGGTCTTGACTTTGGCTTCACATGTGTTGGACCACAAGGGGACACCAGAGTGCTTCACACAGTGGCAGGTATACTGCTGAAAGTTGGTTGTTGGTTTCAGCCAAGAGGGTAGTAACCTGGCAGAGATGTCCTGAAAACCCCCACGTCCCAGAAAGCAAACTAACAACTTGACAGTAAGTGCAGGCTTCCACCCCACCTGGGGCTTTGAGTGAGGATGACATTCACTGGACAGCTTGGAGACAAGGCAGGAAAGCTGCAAAACACTGGCAGGTGATCACTACTCATGTATGGGCCTACTTCATTCCTGGGACACTGAAAGGTAGCATCAGCGAGGCAGCGATCCAGGACCAAGGCTTTCCTGGCATGGGTATTGATGCATGTGTCCATACCTGGAGGAGAGAAGAAGCCTGTATGGGGGTAGTCCAAGAGAGCTTGGAAGAGGGAGAAACCAGAGGCATTAAATGAGTCCAGAGACTCCGGTGGGCATTAACCCGCCGCGTCCCGGAGACGTGAATTCACGTCCTCACATGATGTGCACTCATATCCCGGAGACGTGAATTAACGCAGCAGCATTGCAAGGTCCCTAATTTGCACAATTTTCAATTTTCGCAAGTGATTTCGCGAGTGATTTTTGGCACGTATACACGGGACACCTTCCTCTATTCCTCTACAAAATGCCTTACACTGCATAACCTCTCCCCCCCCCCCTGCACGCCATTGTCTTGGCAATTCACCTGTTACCAGTGACCTGGCCAATAAAGACATTCAGGGCCAGAATGATTCCCCAATCGATGACAATGTGGAGGACAAAGTTTACATAGCATTAGAGGAAGAAACAGTCAGAAATGATGATCAGGTAATGTGGGAAAAAAAGGTCATGAATGGTGATGAGTTTGTGAGTGAAACAATGCTTATAATGCCTATATTACTGTTTGAAAACCAATATACTCTTGTACTACATATAAATTCGTACCAATTAAATAAATAAATACTGTTTATGAGTGGATAAAATAGTTACCCTCCCATAGAACTCGTTTTCTTTGGTGCCAGCCTGTTAGAAAACTCAGTCAGGTAAGGAGGTACTCGTACCTAGATCGAGTATTTTAAACCTCAGGTGAGCGATTTCTCTATGAATTTTCGATGTTTCTCACCAAAAGCGGATGTTTGAGCCCCCCCAAAAAAAAAGTCCAAAAATGTCTGGACTGGGGCGTACCACTGCCCAGAAAACTCTGGGATGGGACGGGTTAAAGTCACCTATGATGAAGAATGGGGCTGGCAGCTGGTGGAAATAGTGTAGGAGTTCCTATTGTGCCACATCCCCATGGGTTGTAGCATATTAAAACAGATTCCCACCAGAGTAAAGGGGCGCACTGACTGCCAACTCCCCCAGCAGTGAGGGTTCAGTGCATACTTAGGGAGTCCTCCGTACTGTGAGTAACATATCTCCACCTTTACTCTGAAAGGACTCAGATCTGTGAAGCAGGTACTTCCCTAGGTGCAGCTGAATGCTAGGCTGCAGCCGTGTCTCACAGACCCCCACCAGACTGGGACCATTGTGGACCTAAATATCTTGAAGTCCTGGGTTTTATGCAGCAAGGACTGTGGGTTCTGCAACATAAAATACAGGTTTGTTATGTCAGTCACGATGCCTAGTGCAAGAGTGACAGCAGCTTGTGCCAAAGGCGGGAACAGATGTCAGGGAAGGACCAGCCTTTCTGATGAAGTTCCAAATCGTTTGAGACTAAGTCAAAGAAAGTGAATCCCAGATCTTAACAGGTACTGCAGGATGGTCAGGTGTTGGGGGAACATTGTCACTGACTGAGGATATCATGTTGCAGCATCCATGTTTTGTTTGTCCATGCCTCATACCTCTTCCTTTGCACTGCCACCCTCAAATACCTCAGGATGTCCAAGTAAAAATTTTTTCAGTACAGTATTTACTGCATGACCACATGGAACAAACTCATGATGAACAGTGCTTTTTCAATAAAAAAAAAAAAAGATGATCAACATTACCTTCACATTTGAGCAACTCTGACTTGGGTTGTGGTGATGGTGTTCTAGCCCACTGCAACAGCTGCCTTTTTTGTTTTAACATCGTAGCTGTAGACCCACATGTCATCATCTGTAATGACATTTTTCAGAAAGTTTTCAACAGCATTTGACTGATCAAAGAGCTCCTGACTGACTGTGACATGGTTTTGTTTTTACTCATCTGCCAGCAGATGTGGCACAAATTTTGTGGCAACACGATGCATCTTCAGTTTTTCGGTTAAAATTGTGTGGCACGAACTTTTACAAATGCCTACTTCTTTGGAAGCTTTGGAGGCAGTCAGGCAACGATTTTCACGGATCACAGCATACACTTTCTCAATGTGATTGTTGTCTCAATATGGAAGGCCGTCCAGATTTGGGATCGTCTTCAGTGGGTGTTCTTCCTGATTTGAAATGCTGGAACCACTTGTGACTTTGCATACAGCTCAAACAATCCTTCCCCTAAGCCTGTTGCAACATACGAAGTCTCCATAAAAGTTTTTTCAAATCTGAAACAGGATGTCATGCAAACAGTTTGCCCCTCATGATTCTTCTGTGTTGATTTTGCAACAAATTGCCTAGTGCACAAAGCACACGTTCACTTGAGAACATACTGTATACCTTGATGACTAAGTGATATGACATGATTCGGCAAGTGTTAGACTAAAGCTCAAAGTCACTATGATACAGTGCTTCCGTTGTGATCAAACTAAGCCGGCAAGCCATTACACTAAAAAAGTTTGGTTTCTTTTTGGACAGACATCATAATAGCACCATTAGCAAGTGCTTTGATTAAATTGCACAGATTAATTGCACAGATTCATCAGTAGATACAGCAATTTTTTAATTTCAGTAGTTGTTTTTTTCTCATTTGTATTAATTACATATTAGATAGGAAATGATAAGAACCACTTTTTTGAGAGTTTTATTTTTATTTTTATTTTGTGTCCATTAATGTAAAAATTTTTTCAGATTCCCTTTGCTTTATCAGGATCTCAGTTACTTGAATAACTGTATAATGTACAATCACTGCATTAAGATGAAACCTTCATAAGGTTGGTGATTTATCTTAATTGCATTTTTTTTTTCTTTTCCAGAGAGAAAGCAGCACGATATGATTACTAGCTCATGAACTGAAAGATGGTGTAAGTATCCAGCATGTTTGCTGTTGTGTACAATGTCTGGAAAGAAAGGTGGTGTACTGAGGTAGAAAGGCACCTTCAGCATACTGTACAGTCCACCAAGTTCACAAGATGGAATAACAATAACAACAACAGGAATGATGTACAGTATATTGCTGACTAAGGATGTAGTTGTGTATTTTCAGTGTGCAGTGATAATGGAGGTACAATGCTCCCTTGCCTTACATGGAAAATGTAACTCAGCTATTTACAGTATTGTGTATTTGACTGAATAATTGGTACAGTTGACTGTCAGAAATCTAGCTTTTAAAATGCTGGACTTATCAAGAATCTGTATGGATTATTATTTGATTCCTTGCCCAATTTTTCACTCAAGCCATTCTCCAGTTTTTGACCTCTGAACAGCTGACGTCTCCCAGTACTCTAGTGGGTTGCTAGTTAACATGTCATTTTTTACCAACCCATGCCTGGCATTGCATCCTCATTACTCTGTGGCTTTCACTTCTAAAGTCATCTAGCATTGCAATGGCTTCCATGAAAAAAGCTGTGAAAGCAAAGCATCCAGTGGTGTTAAGAAGAGGAAGCATTATACTTAACATTTAATCAAAGGTCAAAATCATATGGTAATAAGATCAAGGTGTTTTATTTGCACAACAAAGTGTGTAACATAGTGTTGGGAATTCTTTTGTTTACAACATCAAGAGCCAGCTTGATAAAATTCTGAAGTTCTCTGCTGGCAGTGGTACTGATTGCAGTTTTTAATATTTTTAAAATTCAAATTCTTAAAAATTACATTGGTGTTCAAGAAGTGTATTAAGTGATGAGTTTGTATATGAGAACCAGAATGGCAGAATTACAAATGAGCTGCTGGGACATTAGCTAGGAATTGAAGCCATTGAAGATATGATGTGCAGGGGATATTGAGGTGATCTGTACCTGTAGAGGAAGTGGAAGATGTAAAATGGGTGAAAAGACAATGTTTGTAAGTGTACGGGGCAGAGTTCCAGTAGGTAGATTTAAGAGGACTTAGGATGATGAGGTCCTACAACATTACCCAGGCTGTTGTTGGAATCTCAGGCTCATCTGAATGCGAAGTTGGAAGATTATAAGTTGAAGTTTCCTTCTGCAGTCCACCATCCTCCTTTCAAAGGATAAAGATGAAGTAGGATGTTTGTATAATCAGCCAGCTGAGCCACGTGATAAAGGCAAGTCATCCCTCACTAGCACCATGGGATTGATTAGAGATGCTGAGGTCACGAATGGAGAGCCACCCTCAAGTGAATAAGGGTGAAATACAAACCTTTAGAAGCCTTTCAAAATGAAATAAATTGAATTCCATGTGTTCTTTAACCATTCTAAGTAAGAGAGTGAAATTAACTGGATAACTTGTGAATTTAATCTTTATAAGTAAGACAGTGTTGTTCTATCTGTCTATCTATTGCCAGACGCCATAATCCTGTAAGGGGTGGCCATTTGACTTTGAGTTATTTGTTTTACGGGGAGGGGCACTAACCCTCCACCAACCCAGTTGTTGACATGTAGGGAGCACGTATGGTTTGCTTATATGGTTACCGTCCAGCGTTGTAAATGGTTTCTTGCATGGACGTAGGAAAAAGGTGGAGACGGCCTCAATACCGACTGTGAAGCCTCTGATCTGTCATCCAGACACCTTTAATATGGCAGATACTTAGGTGACAGCCCACGCCTACCACCTTTGTTACTACCTCCAGGACACTCCTTGCCCATAATGATGGTATTGTTTATTGATTACACATACTGATGCGGTAGATTTATTTCGTAAATAACTAATATTTTACTTGTATTATGTTTTTCTGCATGCTAAAAGGATACAGAAACCAAAATAGAGACAGTACAAGCTTTGTATAGGCTACCACTAATTCACTGATGTTTCTTTTCTTACATATTTATATGCCACTAAACAGCATTAACAGGTATAACTTTAGAAGTAACCAACGTTACTAATTTTCATTATATTACGTCCCTGAACTATTCTAACTAAGACTTACCTTTTAAGCCTAGTTTGAGTTGGGGGAACAGATTTTGTAGGGATAGTCATATAGTAACTTAGGTTAGGCTATCGCTCAGTAGCTGATGAATGTCGCGCCATATTGGCTGGTGCGGCGTGTGCACTCGGTCTTATGTCAGGCCCTAGGTTAGGTTAGGTTAGGTTAGGTTGTTATTTTGGGTTCGTTTAATGCAAAATAGTGCGTTTTTAATTAATTTTGATCTTGATTTTGGGGGATAAACCCACCCACTTTTTGAAATCTTACTCAAAATTCCAAAAGAGGGATTTTCCCCCCAAAATGAAGGTCAAAACTAATTAAAACAGTATTTTGCATTGGAAAACATAAAAATAATAATAAAAGAAAACGTTGGTTACTTCTAAAAATTTATCCATTAACATTAATTGTACTTTTAACAGGTTTTGGAGCAGTGTTTCCTGCTGTAAACTGTTTTCCTGCATAGGAATACTTCACCTGTAAATAGGTCTCAGCAACTGCTTTGATTAAGAATACTAGGTGGTTATGAAGAGGGTCACATGCAGACATGTGACTTTGTAAATCTGAAAATATAGTTTTTTTCTGCAACTCATATATATCATGGATAACAATAGCATGACAAGCATAGTTAGACAGTTTTGAGTATTAGTTTGACAGCACTTTCCAAAACTATTTCTCTGAATATCCTTTCACACAAAATGCTTATGGTAAATGCATCTTCTGATGGAAAAGATGAATTTCCTTTGTTTTTTACGGCAATCAGTGTGTGGAAATCCTGTACGTATGGGTATGTCAGCTGTGTATCAGCCGTATTGAAGGTGCTGGGATGACAGATCAGCAGCTTCACCTCACTCCCTGGGTTTATTGAGCCATGCTGACTCCACCTCTTTTCTACCTCTATGGTTTCTTGGCTTACATGAAACCATTTGGTTTGTCACTCAATGTAAAGCCACCTGTAAAGGAAAGAAAAGCAATAAGAAGTGACAGGAAAAAAAAAAAAAAAAAAAAAAAAAAAAAAAAGATAAAGGCTAAGGAAGAAGTAGGCAGCACTACACCAAGTGAGTGCATGATGGTTGCCACCACCAATCACTACAGTGTTGTTAATTACTGAATATGAGGATTCTGGGTACATTAAATGCAGTATATAGTAACACCCCTGAACAAAACTTGCATTAACAGTACGGCTATCAGCATAAACAGTACTGCCATCAGTTGATGACCGAGAACAGAAGAAAAGTCACATACACATTTTTTTTGCAGATACAGTACCCCCTCCATTTGCATGGGTTCCATATGCACTAAACATATAAGCGGATAAATAAATTCTATCTGTAATTGATATGTGTTGAAAATTTCTGGAAATTGGCTCCCCAAACACAGGGTGCTGGTAGCCACTATTCATAAATCGCATGTGGTGATGTATGTCAACATGGCCATCAACACACAAAACCATAAATACCAGTTCCACAATGGTTGTTGTTTTTGTATTCATTTTACAATTCTTACACAAACACATATCATTGTTAACTATCCATCCATCCATCATCCAATCCTATGTTGCCCCATGAGGAGCGTAGGAGCCTGGGGCAAGGCAAGTTGGTCCTGACATTTAAGATGAGAGTGACCAGCCTCACTCATCCCTGAGTGGCATTACATGAGCAATAAACCCCAACCATCCCTTGGATATAAACCGTCTCCGGCTCAATCCGTAACATAATTTTAATGATCTACATGTGTTTCCTTAATGTATATCATGCACCATAGACCTGTCTCATCCACATTGGTACTAAGAATATTGTTATTTGATTGGATGATGGATGGATGGATTAAAAGTGAGAGTAAATGCAGGTAGAACAAAAGTGAAGATATCTAGGGCTGGTGGTAGTACTGTCAAAGCAGAAGCTATGTTGTCATGTGCAGATTGCAACAAGGTTGTTGGAAGTAACTCGTATCTTGTGCAGTGTGTGCGATAAGTAGCTGCATATGAGATGTGGTGATATTAGAGGTAGACTGCAAGTTATTCTGATTTTGTGTGTTTGGTGTGTTGGGGAGAGCATTGAGAGGTATGATTGGATTGATCATACTGGAGAGTGTCGTGAGTGTGTGGAGTTTTGTTATTTCGGGGACATGTTCTGTGCTGGAGAGGGGGCTGGAACTAGCTCTGTGGCTAGTGTAAGAAGTGATTGGAGGATGTTCAGGGAGGTGATGTCTCTCCAAATACTGAGAGGGCTCTCTCTCCATGCAAAGGGATCTTTGTATGCAGCATGTATTAGGACTGTAATCCTGTATAGTAGTGAGACCCAGGCAGTAAAAGAAGAGGATAATTGTAGGCTCAAATGTACAGAAATGACATTGATAAGATGGATGTGTACTGCGTCCTTTAGTGTGAGGCCTATGGGGACTAGAATTGTGCTTGAAGAGTTGAGGGGACGGATGGGACCTGAGTGTATTGATATTGTGATGCAGAGGGATACATTGAGATGGTTTGGGCATGTTGAGAGGATGGAAGATGACGGTTGGATACGGAAGATGAGAAATGTGAACGTCGAGGGTAGAAAGGCCAAAAGAGACCTGGGTTGAGGTCATAGTGTGTGACTTCAGGGATAAGGGTCTGAATGCACAAACAGCTGTGAGGTTACACATGGCCTTAAGTTAGAAGGTTTAAGGCTGGATGTTGCTAAGGCCCATGCATGAAGCACCTACAGGAAGGTAAGCCTTGGTGAGGCCACCTCAACTGATGAGGTCAGCTCGGAGAAGCCATACCACATCGTGACTGGTAAATAAAGCAACCGATTTTATATTCTTTACTACACAAACCGGACCAAACTTGTTGTACTGTATCTTGGTATGGAGTTGGTGGTTGCCTGTGAATTACATTGTGCTTTGCAAAGGGAATGGAAGTTAAGGGATCCACTGGGCCCTTATAACATAAGTGAATATCTGTTGAGAGAACATCGCCTCCCCAGTAACAAAATCCTTCATTTAACAAAACTCGAGTCAGATTGGAAGGGCAGCTTGACACTCCCATCCCATTACTGCCCACAGACAAGTTTTGGCAGCCCTAAGCTTCTATGGTAGTGGGAGTTTTCAAATGTTGGAGACACCAGTGGTATCCATTAGTCAAGCCTATCCAGAGTAATATCAGGTAGATGATGATGATAGATACTCTTTACACAGAAAAGGACTAGGGACTGAGAGAAATTAAGATGCCTTGCTGTTTGTGGAGGAGGACAGAGACAATAAAGGGTTTCCACAGAATAAACACTTTTCCTAAAGTGCTTGTAGCAGTGGATTGAACCCACATACCAATTAAGGCCCCAGACCAGAATGAACATGTATTTGTCAGTACGAAAGGGTGCCATTCATTTAATGTGCAGGTAGTTTGGGACAGCAACAAAATGATAATGAGCTGTAATGCCAAGTACCTAGGTAGAATTTATCCCTTTAAATGCAATATTCAACAACCGTAAAAAAATTGTTCCCAAGGTACGATGTTTGACTACAGTTACATGTGTACAAAAACATTTAGCTCCATACGATGATAACCAGTGTCCCATGAGTTTGAAAACACCGCCTGGCCAGCGGTGGCCCCAGCTATTGGCGCTCAGTGGAAGCTGAACCAAGGTGTGTATAAGGAGAGGTGTCTTCATCCCCATTGAGCTCTGTAGTAACACATTTTGAAAATGACTTTTTTCCTTGGGACTTTTTAAGGTTTATTAGTGGACTAAACACTTCGATAAAGTAAATAAAGAAGGGAAATTTTTGTTTTATTCCTGATGCTTTTATTAACACTGAATAAATAATAACAATAATTTTCTATATAGCAGTATGTGGCAGTCCTATCCATGTCCTGATTGGCTAGCTATTATGACATCACTGGCTCTGCCCCCTTAGCACACTTCACTTGGCGGGAAGGCAGTTTGTTTGTGTTCACAGTCTATATTTGTAGCAGTTTTGTGTTGTGCTGTTGCAACTTGCAAAGTTAATTTGAGAAAGAGAAGGAAGTTTGTATCTCTTCATGTATTTCCACGAAACCAACACAAGGTATTACGAAAGTGGCTATAGATACCTGCAAAAGAAAAAATCTTTTGCACGTCAAGCAAGTAAAACCATGGCATTTCATTTGCTCATATGACAATGTCATTTCTCTTTATACCAGTTTGTGCCTTGCTTTAAATCTACTGAGACTAGGAAGCAACATTCACAATCCTGTTTCATATGAAGATCACCTAGGGTATATTACCAGTACCGACTTTCTGCTTTCAGAACATTAGATTTTTACTGGAAATAAAAGATTTAAGCTTTAAGTACCTTTTCAAGTACCCATTAAGTGACACTATGATAATATTTCTGTTAGTTTCAGCATTACTTTATAGTTCTCTAGATTTTGTTGTCATAGTTCTGGATGTGCAGTATTTTCATCACACTATTGTTTTCAATGCACAGAATGGGCTACTAAATATACAGGTTGTCTAGCGAGTTTTGTCATTAATGTTATGTATGAAAGGGATCACGTATATATGGAATATTGCATTAGTCTGCCAATATATTTAAGTTTTCTTTGTTTACGTGATTGACAATTTTCTGTGAATAACAACACCGAACAGTTGTGTATAACTGTTGCAAAAAAAATGTTAATGGATTTTTTTTTTTTTTTTTTTTTTTTTTTTTTTTCTTAGAATGTCTTGAATAATCACCACCAGTTGCTAATGACAAACTCACTGGACACCCCGTATAGTAACACAGATTTGCTACTGTGTAATTAACAGCATTTGTTTCTGTTGTTTAAATTCGTATATAATCAAGATTCTTATCAGTAATCCCTTAGCTTATGCCTTCTTTATCGCAAAGTTTGACAAGATACAGTCTTTCAGATTATGCTTCATATTTATTACAGTAAGGCATGAAGGAGTGAGGATTAGTTAGGACGTTTGTCTGCCTTAGTTTCGGTTGGTTTTGTTTTTGAGCTTACCAGGTTACTACAAGTTCCTAAAGTGGATATTGTCTTTGCTAATGTAACAGCAGTATCAGTTTTATGCCAGGTTTTTTCCCCATGAAAGCTACTGTTATTTTATATCTTCGGGCGTGTAAGGATATGCTGTGGTAAGGGGGCGTGGCCAGGGCGGGCGGGCATAAAAGTTGCCAACTAGTCAATTTCCTTGAGCCCCACATGCACTCACCTCTCCTTATACATGCCTTGAGCCGAACCACATGACACACACAGCCACAGACCAGATGATGGCAGCCATTGTGGATGCACGTAGGTAGATGTTCCTCATATTCATGTATTCTCTACCATTTAATGTGAGAGATATGAGCATTATAAGCTCCAGAGTGCAAATTTAGTGTCTGGTGTTTCATTGTTTGCATAAAGGAGAGTGCTAAAGATGGCAAACCTTCTGCTATCGTAGAGATTGCCCTAGGTAACCCTGCACTGTGTGTCATACCATTATTTCATGTATTTCATACCCAAAGGGAATACAAGAAGTGTAACTGCTCATAATCTGAGTGTATAACTGAATACCAAGGAGACTTATGTTAATTTCAAAAGCTTTTTGAAATTATTTTTTCTTTGCTGTATGTCCAGTTTTCCTGGTATAATAAAAAGTTTGTGTGAGATATATTGATGTGTTATGATGATTGTATTACATGTGATGCACATTTTAACATCATTCTGGGCAGTGCTACTTTTGACAAAAACAGCATTTTACAGCACAATATATTGGTCTGGTCAACTGTTTTTTACAGATACAGATGCCCCCTGATCCACTTGCACAGAGAAGTCAGTTCACAAGTTTATTTCAACAATATCATTTTTTGGCTACAATTAGACGGTCTACCTGGGTCCGCCATCCCCACGGACCATCGTATCTAAAGGGTTAAGTTGCCTTTATCTGGGCTAATTCTAACCCGCACCGGAGATTTGAACGAGGTGTCTATCATGACAACTATGGTATCTGAAGACTAAGTTAGGAAATAATTAGGTAAAACAAGGCAAAAATTATGTAAGTTCCCATTCGTATTGCTATTTTGTTTCTTTAATCCTAAACCTCCTCATCATGCTAATGTTTTAAAGGTTGTGCAAGTATAATTTGGGTACATTTTTACTTCGCCCAATCACTGATTTACATGTAGTTTTTCTGATGTTTATTTTTTTTTCAATCAGATTTACTTGTAGTTTTTCTGATGTTTATTGTATGAATAATTTGATTTTAGCCCTCATTTCTTTGCAGAAATGCCTGGTTTTTAATATTGGTGGAATCACACACACACACAAAAAAAACAACATAAAAAAGGGGGGAACGTAACTTGAAGGCTAACAGCCGTAGTCTTAAACTGTGGGAAAGTGTTCACCTTGCCCTATCCGTATCTTTTGGTAGTCTTAATGCATGAAAGGGAGAGCGTTCCCCAGTAAACAAGAGAGGATTACCACAGCGTAGTACTGGAATCTGTGGGGAGTCTCATAGCACCCCTTCGCATGCCCCTTTGTCATATTATAGCAGTCTTATGCAAAGAAAACTATGTACAATTTGAAGGACCCTATGGTGTGTGTGTGTGATGGGAATTTTATTTTAATGATAAATACATTGTGTGAAGAAAAAAATAAGCATTTAAAAATTTTATCATTTTATAAGACTTTACCGCTTCTGTGGAGATTGTTAATTTACAACGAGACGAAAACAAAGATGAGATACTGTATCCACTTCCATTTTATTTCTCAATATTTCTACCAAGCTGTTTATCAGACATGGTGCATGATACTTTTATAATTAGTTTGATTAGTACGTGAAATAATTCCTACAGTAAAGAATGGCCGAATACTACCTAAACAGGTGACTGGTGCACAGTCAGTTAGTTTGAATTACAAAGTCTCATGTTTGCATTCGGAGAGCTTTTGCAAGTCCGCACTATTTTGTTTTGGCTTGGCAGTATATTTCTCTTGTGTATTTTGGTGTGATTTGAATGATTTTGGCTTTTATTTTCAGTGTTTGTGATTGGTTTTCAAATTAACCTCACCCCCTTGTCTTGGGGGGTGGGATTTCAGGGTTGTGGATGGGAAGAATGGCAAAAATAGTCAAAATCAGTATGACCAGCCAAAGCCTATTGGTAGGGTTATTACTGACTGCAAGAACCCCTTTGACGCTGTATCTGACACCGAATTTTTCCTGCGGTACAGGTTCTCCAAAGCCTGTATGCATACTCTTATACAGAGTATTTGAGAACAAATGCCAACCTTTAATGATAGAAGAGGTAAGAATTGCAGACATTAATAGATTATCTTGTGTGTGAATCTTAGAAACTGTCATATGTATTGTTTTTATTTTAAGAATTTTAATGTTAAAATTAATCAGTGTTACCAACTCTCTGACGGGCCTACCCACACAAAAGGGTGCACTCTCCTGCTTTCAAGATTACCACTTACATTGAAGGTGTGAGCTTCCACCTCAAGCTGGGTGTGGGAAGGGTAACCGCTGCCTTTAGTTTCAAGACTACAGGTGTAAGCCCCTCTCTGTGATAACCATCCTAAATGCCACCGAATGTTACCTTGAAACTCTACTTAGCTGAAGCATATTTCTCAGTGCTTGAATTTCCATTATTATGTCAGTTATTTCCAGAGAAATGTTACAGAGAAGTGTTGTTGCTATTGATGAGAATAACCCAAAGAAAACAAAACTGTATACCCTGTGTTTGTCCATAAGTAAAAGTATGCCGTAATTTAAACGTTTTTAGTGAGACCCAATGTACTACATACATATTGTGATATCTCCCATTTTTGATATTCGGTGTGAGGTCAGCAACTGGTGCTGTTGCACTGTACTTTCATTTTAAATACCCATTACTGTAATTTATGAAAAGTATGACATTTCTCATGTAAAAGAAATTTGCATAAATAGGCCCACAAGATCCACTGTTATTTGGTTGCTATCGGGGAATAGGAGCCCCCACAAACTCCTGAAAGTTGCCAGTGTTCGCTGGATCACTAAATAGCGTGGGGTCACTACCTGCTCAGAGTTGGTGTACCTTCCATTAACCCCTTAACCGCGGGGCGTCACTTTCGTGACGCTTGGGAGCAAGGGATCATACCGTGGGGCGTCGCTTTTGTGATTGTGTTATTTTGAATTTACCCGGGCTTCCAAGTGGGGGCTTGTATCATCTGTCAGTACTGCCAATGTCCAACACTAGTCAGCACTCCTAATCTCATCTGTACTCCCATCCATTGTTGACAATTTAGCCATTTCTCCCCGTTCTTGACTCCCCTCCCTACCCCCCGTCCATTACCCTATCCTCTCGCCTGCCCGGCCGTGCTACGCTAAGTAAATCTTCCCTGGAATTTTTCACTGATTTCATCCATTGAAATAAGCCCTATGCCCTATTCTTATAGCAAATAATATATACAAGAAAGAAATAAGGTAAGTGAGAGTGCCATACACCTGTAATTGGCTAATTATCACCTGACAACACCTCACGTGCACTCGTTCGCTAATTTTCGCTGTTTTTTTCTCCTTGAAATATGCCGTATAATCTATTTTCGTAATAAATATACATATAAGGAGGGAAGGAAGAAGCCTAAGTGATATTTACATTCACCTGGAACTACCTAATTTATAATGTATTGTCTACATTTCCTGCCAATCATTTCAGTGAAATACATAGCTGTTTCAGGAGCTACGTTGGTAGTACTGAATATCCCCTAAGTAGGCCTCTACCCGGGCCGGCCCTCCCTTATCAGTTCTCTCTCATCTTCCGAAGAGAAGGTACGCCTGTTCCTCTTGCTGACTTCAGGGCCTTTTTCACCCCCATGCAAAGGGCCCTGTGACCTTTACCCCCTACTAAACCTCGTGTGGAAAGAGGTAAAGGGCTGACAATTGATAAAAGAGTGACTACGATCTTTCTATTGAGTAAAACAGTGCAAGTGGAATTGTAAATAATGTGTAAATAATGTGTAAACAGCAAGTGAAAGTAATGAATGTAAATTTACGTGAACAATGGAAAATAGTTTTATAAGTTACTTCAAGTGACAGTGCATAACACAGTGTAAATAAAATAGAAATGTAAATAACGTAAATAAAATAGAGAACGTAAATAGAAATGTAAATGAGTAGTATTATAAGAATACGAGTATATACCCTAGGAGTAATGAAAGTGAAAGTTTCACTCTAGCATGTCTGAATACTATGAGTTATGAGAGTGAAGATGAAAGTGACATTCACTCTCAATGCTAGTATACAGGACGAGAAAGTGAATGCTACGTATTTTACTGAATGAAATTGAATCCCTACAGTGACAATAAACTAATACTACTGAAGGAAACTTATGGATAAAGACTGTAGATATATATAAGTGTTATATAGTAATAGAAATATAAAGTGTGAGGGGTTTTATGAATAATAAATGACAGAGTACCAAGAGCGAACTAGCGCAAGTGCGGCGGTCAGACGCGCTCATAATTTTCATTGCTTTCACAGTGTTTTTTTTTTTTTGGAGTATGGATCCCAAACTACTTGAAAATCATAGTGTAGTGTTTATAGTGTTAATATCTGGCTGTGGTAATCATATTACGGGTTGTAAGGAAGTGTAAAGTGGAGACTTCGTTACCCAACTTCAGAGGTCTCCACAAGTCCTACAGTAACTGACGAAGGCTCAACAAACATTCCAGGAGAAAGCTGAAGGTATGTGCCATAAGCATATATAATTTTAATATTCTTGGACTAATAACTGATTTTTGGCAAATATTTTTTGAGAGTCTGTCGGAGCCCGAATAACTCCGTGGCACACGCAAAACATCAGTAAACATGCCTGCAGTGTAGGGGTTAAAAAAATTCCTATTGGCATTATACCAGTATTATTTTTATCTTAGATATTTTACTGATGCTCTAAACGAGATTTACTCTGAAAACTTCTCTGTAGAGTTTACTAAAAGCCATTAAAGCTTTTTGTGTGTTTTTGCAATCAGCACATTTATATCAAGTTATGAATCTCAGTTGTTGGAAAAATTTATCATACAGTTTCCAAAGATTGTAATCTTTCATTTGTCAAATCCTGACATGATTCTATCCATTATACACCTAGTAAGAGTAAGAATTGTACGGCCGAAATGTTATGTAGCCGAGATCTGCGACCCGAATTTTTAAAGGCGTGGTATTCCTCTTTCTTTAAGAAAACGACTCATTTCTCCTACAGTCTATTTTTCCACATATATTTTAGCTTTGCAGTCGACCACGGCACTATATTTTCTGGATTTATCGGCTGATTTCAAAAGGCGCGAGCGTCAGGTATGATGTATACACATTATCAGCGCTGCCCTGGGCCCCTGGCGGCAGACACACAAACTATGCCACGCCGCCCGTGAGAAAGCGCCTCCATGTGAGCTCAGTGAGTTCATACGATCATCGATTTTTTTAAATACCATATTTCCTTCATTTGTTATGTAAGATACAATTTCGTTATATCCATTTACCATTTTTCCTTACAAATGTACAGTAGCTCCCAAAAGTATCTTTAACCCTTTAACCGTGGGTGTCATTCCAGAATGACATTGCAAAAACTGGACCAAACCGCGGGTGTCATTCTCGAATGTTTGTGAATATTTTGAATACCCCGCGTTTTTTCCGTGCGCCAATTGTTTCAAGGCAGAGTAGCTATTAAATTCTTTCACTCCAGCTGACCCCCACCTCCCTCCTCCCCCCCTGGGGCCCCCCCACCCCACCCCCTGGGCCCCCCACCCCACCCCGGATCAAACACGCATCAGTATTTGTCCAGCTGTGTGAGTGACAACACTGCTGATGTGGCAGTGAAGTGCAGGCAATTACAGTGCCTTTTACCTGCCTCAGTGAACACAGAGTGGGTGTTTATCGTATGTGCAGTGTTCATCTATGTTTATAGTATTATTATCAGAATGAGGTTGGCATTTGGTAATGGTGTGTGAGCGAAAAATAGTGATTACAACACCGCTGATATGGCAGTGAAGTGCGGGCAATTACAGTGCCTTTTACCTGCCTCAGTGAACACAGAGTGGGTGTTTATCGTATGTGCAGTGTTCATATACAGTATGTTTATAGTATTATTATCAGAATGAGGTTGGCATTTGGTAATGGTGTGTGAGCGAAAAATAATGATTACAACACCGCTGATGTGGCAGTGAAGTGCGGGTAATTACAGTGCCTTTTACCTGCCTCAGTGAACACAGAGTGGGTGTTTATCATATGTGCAGTGTTCATATATGTTTATAGTATTATTATCAGAATGAGGTTGGCATTTGGTAATGGTGTATGAGCGAAGGTAATGGTGTGTGAGCGAAAAATAGTGATTTTAGATTGCTCACTTCTAATGGCACTGCCCATCCAGTGATAGTCAACGAAATCATGAAACCTACATCATTGCAAAGCCGAAGGTTAGTACTTTCTAACGGTACCTTATTTTTCGCTCTAGATTTATTCTGTGCAGAGTTATAAAGGTTTAAAGTTTGTTTACATTTTGGTCGAAACCCCTGCGGGAGAGGCCAGTCGGGGCAAAACAATGCCCGCGGTTAAAGGGTTAAAGTGTGGTGCGAAGAATGGCAGAATGAACAGAATGAAATATTATTCCCGGCCACTTGTCGTCTCGGTGCGGTTGGTATGCATGGTTAGGTATCGTGGGTGGTACTGCTAATAAACACATCAACGGCACTATGTGACTGCAAACATCCATCGACTTGTAAATGGTAACAGTTCAGCGATATTTATACCTCTGTGTTAAAGAATATAACCCATTACACACATTATACTGTGATAAATATACCTTGGGAAACATAGTAACTGTGACGGGCAGAGTTGCCATGTTCGAAAACTGACTGCGATGGGCTGAGTTGTCATGTTCGAATATAAGTGAAGGAATGAATTCTCCGAGCTAGGCCTATATTAGACCATATAGCCCTGATAGGGTGATGAGAGCGCTAACTTTCAGCTGAGTAGCTACTCGGGTGGGGCACATACTCACTACCTCACGGTCTTGAGCTACGCATGCCACCACTGAGTCACCCAGCCCCCCTTGAATATAAGTGAAACTCAGATTATTAAACAGCATGAGAAAAATACCCATCACAATTCTTTCGTTATCACAACTCCAATTAGATTAACAATGCAGAGGTTAATAATAGCCTGTAGGGTCTGCATGTCGGACAATTTTAACCACACATCATTATTTATACATACTACCCGAATGTGGCAATATCTCGGTGTCGGAAGGTATTTACGTGAATGGAACAGCTTCATAGTAGGTGTCATGTTCATTGAACAGAGGTCTGGATGCAGGCGGTGGATACAGTGGTTATTAAATGAATAAAAGGAGCCCCCCAAAGTGTGTTTAACTGTTATGCTGAGTGTTTTTAGGTCAACTCCTCGTCCTAGAAACACTAGCGACTGAGCAGGGTCCTCTTTCCGGACCGGAAGTAAAGCACCAACAAAGGAACAGGACATAAAAACTAGGCAGTATACTTTAACACATCTATTGCCTTAATTCTAAAACCGTTACAATATGATACAGAGTGATATTTAAGATACAGGATACTGGGACACAGAGTTAGACTTTGATAGCACAAAATACAGTTGTACTTAACACACGATATGATGCATGTATACCAATATCTTTAGTTATATATATGGAGATACCTGTATTTCAGTTAAACCCAAAACATATATGCACTTGATAACAAGGGGAATAAACAAGGTTAAGAGTCCGTGGGGGGAATATTACTATAACGAAGACAGGGTGCGGATCACGACACTCGACACAGTTACCTGGTCGCGGCAACACTTTACACAGGCTTTTGATTCTCCTGCGCACCCTGATCGTCATTCACAATTACGGGAAATTCTTTTATTCTGGGCAGGTGCAATTACTGAGGGCACTGACACCTCTGTGCTCACTGAAGGGCCTCTTGCCCTGGAAGTGGCTGAGGGCACTGACACCTCTGTGCACACTACTGGGCCTCCTGCCCTTGAGGGGGTAACTATGGCCGTCGCCAAAACGTTACTTGGGACTGAAACCTGTTCAGTCCAACCCCACTGCTGACGATGGTTGTCCCGCCTGCAAGGTCGTTGCCGATCCTTGTTCACCTGGTGCCGGGGCAGTTGCGGGGAAAAGGGGCGCAGGTCAGTAGTGGATGGGTAACCCTCTTGCCCTGGGTCACTAGCCCCCCCGTTGTGTCTTCCTGGGGTGGTGGTGTGGCGGTGGACCGGAGGTGGGGTGGGGGGTGGCGGGGTGGGGGGTTTGGCGGCGGGCAATAGTCACTGGTTTTGCATTGATCACACTCTGTCACTGTTCACTGTTCCTCTTCCCCTGGCTTATTTTCGGTATAAGGGGCGTCACTTATTTACCCGTGTTTCCTGGGTTGTTTCACTCTGTCATCAGGCGTGAGGGGAGGACCTCAGGGGGACTCTGCCTGTAACGGGCAACACACTACTCGCAGGGGAGTCACTGCCCGGGTCCGGGCCGTCGGTGAGGTGCAGGGAGGCCCTCCTGTCTGGGGGCCTTGACCTGAAGGGAGGCCCTTACCTCGGGGTCTCGTTGGTGGGGTGCAGGGAGGCCCTCCTGTCTGGGGGCCTCGACCTGAGAGGTGGCCCTCGGGACTGGGGCCAAACAGCTGGAGGAGGCGGGTCTGGCGTCGGCAGCTCCGCGAGGTGAGGGAGTCGGGGTTGCCCTCGCCTGTAGTCTGCTGGGCTCGCCTGGGGGTCCTGGGGGTGCGGTCGTCTGCCAGGGGACACGCCGTCAGGGTTGGGCTGCGGCCTCGTCTCCTGCTGGTGCCTGCGAAGGACAGAGATTTCCCAAGAGTGGGAGGCAGGTCCGGTCTCGGACTTTGCCTCCACTCTGGCGACACTCCCGGGTGGTGCCGAGCAGTTCCCACAGGGAAACGCGGTAGGCTGAGTATACACGGAGACCGTGTCCTCTCCTACATACAGGAAGGGAAGCACAGAGGCGACTCTCTCTCCTGGGTCTGTCACAGCCGTGGCTCCAGGTCTTTTTACCCTGGGACCCACTTTTAGCTGTCTGCTAGGGCCTCCTGCCCTTGGAGTGGCTGAGGGTACTAACACCTCAGTGCTCACTAAAGGGCCTCCTGCCCTGGACGTGGCTGAGGGCACTGATGCCTCTGTGCTCACTAAAGGGCCTCTTACCCTGGAAGTGGCTGAGGGCACTGACACCTCTGTGCACACTACTGGGCCTCCTGCCCTGGACGTGGCTGAGGGCACTGACACCTCTGTGCTCACTGAAGGGCCTCTTGCCCTGGAAGTGGCTGAGGGCACTGACACCTCTGTGCACACTACTGGGCCTCCTGCCCTTGAGGGGGTAACTATGGCCGTCGCCAAAACGTTACTTGGGACTGAAACCTGTTCAGTCCAACCCCACTGCTGACGATGGTTGTCCCGCCTGCAAGGTCGTTGCCGATCCTTGTTCACCTGGTGCCGGGGCAGTTGCGGGGAAAAGGGGCGCAGGTCAGTAGTGGATGGGTAACCCTCTTGCCCTGGGTCACTAGCCCCCCCGTTGTGTCTTCCTGGGGTGGTGGTGTGGCGGTGGACCGGAGGTGGGGTGGGGGGTGGCGGGGTGGGGGGTTTGGCGGCGGGCATTTTACCACTGTCTGTGTCGAAAAAGTCACGACCTCGTGACTGCAGGTGGTAGGTGGTGGAGGTGGACGTCTTGTGGGCCGAGGTGAGGTGTTGTAGGAGGTTTGCCCAGTGGTGGGATATGTTGTTCGGCTCCCGATGGGGGTTGAGAGAGAGATGGATGGAGGATGGATGTTCGGTCTGGCGTAGGAGGCAGAGGAGGTGGGGTGTCCCTCGGATCCTGATGGGTGGTTGGTCGCGAGGGAGCCAGTGGACTCTGGTAACCTTCATCGTGGTGGTTGGTGCCTGGTGAGGAGACAGAAGCTGTATGCTGGAGAGTGATGGGGGGTTGGTGCTTTTATGGGGGATGGGTCTGTGGGAGGAGCATTTCACTTTGGGGAATTGGGATTTGGGAGGATTCCATTGTGCTTGGTGGAGAGGGAGGGTGATGGGGGAGGTGTTTGGGGTAGGGGGGGTTTGTGGTGGTGGGTGGCGGGCCGGGCGTGCACTGGGGGTTGGTGTTGGAGTGTATCTGGATGGTGGGCGTGAAAGGCAGCCTGATCTGGTAGTGGTGGTGGTGAGTGTGGGTGGTGAGGGTGGTTGTGCATGTGGTAGTGGTGAGGGCGTGCGGCTGTTGGGGGGTGAGGCGGGTGGGAGTGCGGTGTGGCATGTATAATGGGCATTGTCGCGGGGGAGGGGGGGGGTTTGATGGGGTAGGTAGGGGAGCGGTGCGTGTGCAGGTGGCAGGGGGGTGAGAAGTGAGGTGTGAGGAGGTGGCGGCTTGAGGCGGTGGTGGTGAGGTAGGTGGCGGAGGCAACGTGGTGTGGGAGGTGGTAGGAGGATGGGTGGTAGAGAGGGGTGTGGGAGGCGGTGAGTGGGTGGTGGTGCTGGGCGGGGGTGGTGATGTGGGCAGTGGAGGAGGTGAGTCGGGACCCGGTGTTATGGGGGGTGGTGTGGTTGTTGGTGAGGTGCTGGGTGGGGGTGAGTAGGAGTAGGAGTCTGGGGGGTAATTCTCAGAACTGTCTGTGTGGCCAGGTGTGCGGGAAGAGGTGCGGGGCGCGCGGGTGTGGGGGTGGTCTTTGTTGGGTGGGTGGAATGGTCGCACGTGGTGATCGCCATATGTGCGTTGTTGGCCTTGCTGATTTATGATTACTTGATAGGGGTTGGGGACTCGGGTTATGGTGAAGGGGCCAATGAATAGGGGTGAGATCTTACTGGGGGTAGGGAGGTGCGCCACGACAACGGATTGGCCAGGTTTGTATGGGTTGGTGTCGGGCGTAAGGTCCTGTTGTGTTTGTAGGTGGTGGAGGCGGCGTTTGAGGTGGTGGAGAGGGTCAGTAGTGGAGGGTGGGGTGGCTGGCTGGAGGTGGTGGCGGAGGGGTAGAAGCGAGGTTTCCCCGAAGACTCGTTCGTGTGGTGTTATGCCGTCTTTTCGTGGGCATGTGTTTAGGCCCCATTGGACTATCTTGACATGGGCAGGGCAATCTTCATTCCCTGTTTGCATGATGCGAGTGCGAACCTGATTGAGGAGGGAGTGATGACTTCTTTCACAGATGCTGTTGCCTTGGGGTTGGGGCCAGTAGGGGGATGAGTGGGAGATGTGGAACCCGAATACTTTTGCTAACTCTTGCCAGACTTTTCCCGTGAACTCTGGTTCATTGTCCAAGTGCAAGGCCTGGGGAATGCCAAAATATGGAAATACGTGGCGAGTTAAGGCGTCAGCGACGGATAATGCACTGTGATCTTTTGCGGGGCATGCGATGATGAATTTGGAATAGACGTCCACGAAGGTGATTATGGATTTGTACCCTGTTTTGGGTGTGAGGGGGCTGACGACGTTGAGGGAAAGTAATCGCCAGGGTTTTGTTGCTGTTATTTTTCCTGAGGGGCCAGGTGTGCAGGTGATGTCTTTCCCTAAAGCACAAGCGCGGCAGGATTGTATAATGTTTTTGGCGATGGTGGAGGGGTTTGGTGTCCAGTACATGTCACTGAAAACTTGTACGAGTTTCTTAGTGCCCAGGTGAATGCCATTGTTGGCATGAAGGTGCAGCATGGTGTCGTGGGCGGTGGTGGGGCTTAGGACGATATGGCCGTTGGGGTCGAACAGGTGTTCGCTGTGCAGGTGGAGTTTGTTGAAAGTGTTTGGCGGGATCCAGGTAGGGCGTTGCTTATTGTGCCACATTTGGATAAGGTCCGGTTCTGCTGAGATGGCGTTGATGGGTAATCGGGAAAGGGCGTCGGCGTTTGTGTGGAGATTGCCTGGACGGTATGATATCTCAAAGTTGTATTCCTCGAGAGCTTCTCTCCATCGTATGAGTTATGTATTGGTGGTGTTGGACTGGTGTAACCACTGTAGGGATTGGTGATCGGTAATGATAATCACATGGGTGCCTGAGATGTACGAGCGGAAGTAATCGAGTGACCAGATAATTCCCAGGCCTTCACGTTTGGTGGCCGCGTAATTTCTCTCCGCAGGGTTTAAGGTGCGGCTGGCACAAGTGATGATATGCTCGTAGCCGTCTTGGACTTGGGCAAGGACAGCCCCTATGGCGAGGAGTGAGACGTCGGTATATAGACGGAAAAGCAGGTTGTAGTCTGGGAAGGCGACGACTGGGCCGGAGGTCAGTTTGGATTTGAGGGTGGTGAATGCGTTCTTTCTGGGTTCTGTCCAGACAAAAGGTTCTCCTTTCTTGGTGAGGTCATGCAAAGGTTTGGCAATGTCTGCAAAACCTTTCACGAAACGCCGGTAATAGGAGGTTAAACTTAGGAAGGCTCTGGTTTCGTACACATCGCGAGGTAGGGGGATGGCAGCGATTGCACGCAGCTTGTCGGGGTCAGGAGAAATGTCCTCTGCATTGATCAGGTGTCCGAGGAAGGAGACTGAACGTTCTGCTAAAACACATTTTGTGGGTTTTAGTTTGAGCCCGGCCTGGCGTATATGCTGGAATACCTGTTTGAGGCGGTGGAAGTGCTCGGCCCAGGTGTGGCTGAAAACGATGACGTCGTCTAGGTAAGCCAAACAGGTTTCTCAGGTTAGGCCGCTCAGAACAGATTCCATGAGGCGGGAAAATGTGGCAGAGGCGTTGCAGAGTCCAAAGGGAAGGACGTTAAATTCATAGTGCTTCCCGTTTGATGTTGAGAAGGCAGTTTTGTGTTTGTCATCGGGGTGGACTGGGACTTGCCAATAGCCTGATTGCAGGTCTAGGGTAGAGAACGATGTCGATCCGTGGAGGGAGTCCAGAGAGTCGTCGATCCTGGGTAGTGATGTAGCATCTTTTATTGTAACGTCGTTCACTCTGCGGTAATCGACGCAGAAACGCATGGTTCCGTCCTTCTTTCGCACAAGTACCACAGGTGAGGACCATGGGCTAGTGGAGTTTGAGATGACACCAGCATCGAGCATATCCTGGACCTGCCGGTCTTCTTCTGCCTGTTGTTTTTTTTTTTTTCGGCGTGATGGTTGGCGAATGGGAGGTCCTGTAGTATGAATCTCGTGGCTGAGATAGGTGGTGTGGCCAAGATCGGTTGGGCCGGCGGAGAATAGGTCCTGAAAGTCCAGGAGTAGTTGTTGGAGACTGTTTGTTTGGGAAGGGGATAGATGTGATGGTAGGTTGGGGAGGGTGGGGTGATTGGGGGGTGGTGCTGGGCACGGTTCTGCTTCTTCTGTATCGCCAATGATGAGTCCTTGTGGCAGAGTTAAAGGTGTTGTGGCGAGGTTTGCGATATGGATTTGGTGGGCGTGGGGGGGAAGGAAGGTGGGGGAAACTAGACAGGATGATAGGGGTCCGGTGGGTATGGATTGTGAGAAAAGGACTGATGTACCTGAGGGTCTGTTGAGTGTCACCCAAGCTTCGTGGTGAGGTGGAATGGTAATAGTGGAAGCGATAGTGGCAGGGAAGGATGGAGAGGGGGGTGGAATGGGAGATGGGGATGGAGGGGGATGAAGTGAGGCATTGAGTGAGGCTGGGGTGGGGTTACATGTACAGGTGGGTTGGGGCAAGTGAGTGTTGTGGGGGGGTGGGGGGGTGTTTTTTTTCGTTTTCCTTCGTTTTTATTTTATTTCCTTGTTGATGGATGCTTGGTTGAGGCGGGCCGGACTGAAGTGGAGGTGACGCTGATGACAATCGATTGTCACGTGGAGTTTCTGAAGGAAGTCCAGCCCAAGATATCCATCATATTGATTACATGTAGAATCAAATATGATGAATGGGTGGTTGGTAGACACTCGTTGGTGAGTGCTGGTTTGTAGGGCCTGGGTTTCCCCACGGATGGGTAGGGGGCCATCCCCCGCGTCTACGAGGTTGGCTGAGGTGGGGAGTGGGCCGAATGCTGAGGTGTGGCGGGAGTAGAAATGGGAGTAGAGGCATGACCTGGCTCCTTATCAACCATAGTCTTGCCTTGACCCCGTTCAGCCAAATCTTGTTGTAGACTGGGGGTCTGTAGTTGTGTGAGGTGGCCCCCGCCACCGTGGGGAGGTGTGGGGGCGGGCCTAAAAATCCATCTGCTGAGGTTGGGTGTGATCGTCGTGTTTGTCGTCGTCCGGTCCTGGGTAGAGTAGTGGCGGCGCATCGTCTTCCTGGGCATCGTCATCTAACGAGGAGACTTGCTTGCGCCCCTTGTGGAAATTCCTGCGCCTGCTTGCCTTGAGTTGCTCTCGTATGTCATGCAGGGGGCAGGTGCGACTGCAGGCCGTCAATTCCCAAGGGTTTATGGTAATCAAATTGCCTTGTTCCCTAGGTTTTGGGTGCTTCTTTTGTGGGTAAGCCCTGGGCACTGTAGGAGGCAGCTCTGTAGGCGGCTGGTGGGGCGGCGGCTTAGGTTTTGGTGGAGGGTTGTGGCTTGTGGGGAATCTTGTCACTGCGTGAAGGGGTTGTGGTGTGGGACGGGCGGCGAGGAGACGTCTGACGAGTTGCAGGTCCTGATCCATGTCCCCTGAGGGATCATAGATAGAGAAGTGCTCCCTGACTGTGCTAGGGAGAATCCTCAGCAGAGCATTAAATGTGTGGGTATCCCAAGTATTCATTGCTTCCTCGGGATAAGCAGCGCTGACGAGGAGCCGAGCCTGGACGAAAGTGTCGTCTAGGTTACCGTCGTAGGTGAGGGCATTGAGCTGCAAGAGAGCGACAACTCTGCCCATGGAAGGCATGAAAGCCTGTCTCACAATTTGCGAGAACTGGTCCCATGTCAGTTCTGGGACGACTTTTGGTGCGACAGTGGCGATTATTTTTCCCAGGTTAGGCAGTGTGACCGCAATTTTTTCCTTGTCCAAATCAAACCCTATGTCTAAGAGGGGTTTAATCATATCTAAATATACATCAATGTCACATTGGTCCGGGTTGAATTTCGGCAATTGAATGTGCGGTTTGGCTGCCATTGTGCAAGTTTCCTTTTTCGTTCCTCCGTGCTTTTACTCGGATCCAGAACCACCGCTTGCCACCAGTGTTATGCTGAGTGTTTTGAGGTCGACTCCTCGTCCTAAAAACACTAGCGACTGAGCGGGGTCCTCTTTCCGGACCGGAAGTAAAGCACCAACAAAGGAACAGGACATAAAAACTAGGCAGTATACCTTAACACATCTATTGCCTTAATTCTAAAACCGTTACAATATGATACAGAGTGATATTTAAGATACAGGATACAGGGACACAGAGTTAGACTTTGATAGCACAAAATACAGTTGTACTTAACACACGATATGATGCATGTATACCAATGTCTTTAGTTATATATATGGAGATACCCGTATTTCATTTAAACCCAAAACATATATGCACTTGATAACAAGGGGAATAAACAAGGTTAAGAGTCCGTGGGGGGAATATTACTATAACGAAGACAGGGTGCAGATCACGACACTCGACACAGTTACCTGGTCGTGGCGACACTTTACACAGGCTTTTGATTCTCCCGCGCACCCTGATCGTCATTCACAATTACGGGAAGTTCTTTTATTCTGGGCAGGTGCAATTACTCTACTTTCTATGATTGGGGGTCTAAGTATTTTCTACTCTGCTGGGTATGTAATTCTTTTGGGTTAATAACAATAGTCACTGGTTTTGCATTGATCACACTCTGTCACTGTTCACTGTTCCTCTTCCCCTGGCTTATTTTCGGTTTAAGGGGTGTCACTTATTTACCTGTGTTTCCTGGGTTGTTTCACTCTGTCATTGGGCGTGAGGGGAGGACCTCAGGGGGACTCTGCCTGTAACAGGCAACACACTACCCGCAGGGGAGTCACTGCCCGGGTCCGGGCCGTCGGTGAGGTGCAGGGAGGCCCTCCTGTCTGGGGGCCTCGACCTGAAGGGAGGCCCTTACCTCGGGGTCTCATTGGTGGGGTACAGGGAGGCCCTCCTGTCTGGGGGCCTCGACCTGAGAGGTGGCCCTCAGGACTGGGGCCAAATAGCTGGAGGAGGCGGGTCTGGCGTCGGCGGCTCCGCGAGGTGAGGGAGTCAGGGTTGCCCTCTCCTGTAGTCTGCTGGGCTCGCCTGGGAGTCCTGGGGGTGCGGTCGTCTGCCAGGGGACACGCCGTCAGGGTTGGACTGCGGCCTCGTCTCCTGCTGGTGCCTGCGAAGGACAGAGATTTCCCAGGAGTAGGAGGCAGGTCCGGTCTTGGACTTTGCCTCCACTCTGGCGACACCTCCGGGGCAACACTCCCGGGTGGTGCCGAGCAGTTTCCACAGGGGAACGCGGTAGGCTGAGTATACACGGAGACCCTGTCCTCTCCTACATACAGGAAGGGAAGCACAGAGGCGACTCTCTCTCCTGGGCCTGTCACAGCCGTGGCTCCAGGTCTTTTTACCCTGGGACCCACCTTTAGCTGTCTGCTAGGGCCTCCTGCCCTTGGAGTGGCTGAGGGTACTAACACCTCGGTGCTCACTAAAGGGCTTCCTGCCCTGGACGTGGCTGAGGGCACTGATGCCTCTGTGCTCACTAAAGGGCCTCTTACCCTGGAAGTGGCTGAGGGCACTGGCACCTCTGTGCACACTACTGGGCCTCCTGCCCTGGACGTGGCTGAGGGCACTGACACCTCTGTGCTCACTAAAGGGCCTCTTGCCCTGGAAGTGGCTGAGGGCACTGACACCTCTGTGCACACTACTGGGCCTCCTACCCTTGAGGGGGTAACTATGGCCGTCGCCAAAACGTTACTTGGGACTGAAACCTGTTCAGTCCCACCCCACTGCTGACGATGGTTGCCCCGCCTGCAAGGTCATTGCCGATCCTTGTTCACCTGGTGTTGGGGCAGTTGCGGGGAAAAGGGGCGCAGGTCAGTAGTGGACGGGTGACCCTCTTGCCCTGGGTCACTAGCCCCCCCGTTGTGTCTTCCTGGGGTGGTGGTGTGGTGGTGGCCTGAAGGTGGGGTGGGGGGTGGCGGGGTGGGGGGTTCGGCGGTAGGCATTTTATTAACCTTATCTTGTATTTATTTTACATATAATGTCTAATATAAGAATGAATCTCACATGTCACCTCCACAATACGGCTGGTGTATCAGTGACAAATGGGTTTATACGCTGCTCTGGGGATTAGTTTCAGATAAGTTAATTTACTGTCTTTACATTTTGTTTACCTGTACTTGTCTCTCTAATATTTTTGTGCCGTTCACATTACACTGGGTGTCATATGTCTCCCAGTCATAATCACAGATATTTTATAAACACTTTCTCAAAATATATCAGTTCTGGGAAAGCTTGTATACTATTTATCTAGAGTGCTGATAACCTTGTGCTGACACTTGTGAAAGGATTACAGATGAACCACAGAAAGAGTAACCGTGCCTATGTTAAAACGAACTAGCACCAGTCGAGCAGGGCAGTACTCCTGAGGTGGATGGAAAGCTGATGACAGGGAGTGCTGGAGCTCCCGTTTCATCAGCCCTTAGGACTAGTTCCTGACCATCCCCCTTTGCTGAACTTTTTCAGTGACACAGTTACACAGAGAGTAGGCCAGCATGCTCTCCAGTACAAATTTTTCTAACTATCTACACCAAACTACATGCACAGTACACACTACACTTCCTATTCAAAATTTAACTCAAGTGGCGTCTCTTTACCAAGCCTCGGAGTCCTCGGGGGGGGGACCATAAATGCCCCCACCATCCGCCCCTCTCCTGGTGATGACTCGAGGTGCCTGGAACCACTGTCTGACTCTCTTCTTCTTCATTTCTGCAACATTTGTGGCCTTTCCTCTAACTTTCGCTCTGTTGAGCACCACCTTTCCTCCTCTAAACCTCACCATCTTTTTCTAACTGAGGCTCAGCTGTCTGAGGCAACTGACAGCAAACCCTTTTCTGTATCCTCTTACTTTCTCTATACTCATTTCAAAGCCAAAGGTGGCTGTTGTGTACGTAACGACTTATCTTGCTCTCGTGTTCCTGAACTCGATTCTTCTGAATTCTCTACACTCTGGCTTCGGCTTTCCTGTCATTCTCTGACTAAATATATCTGTGCTGTTTACTTATCCCCTAATTCTACTGACTATCAAAAATTCTTCGACTATCTTACTTCTACGATGGAACACATTCTCTCCATCTCTCCTTTCTCTGAAATCTCCATTCTAGGAGATTTCAATGTTCACCACCACCTTTGGCTCTCCTCTCCTTTCACGGATCCACCTGGTGAACAAGCTTACATCTTTTCTATCCTTAATGACCTAGAGCAGCTTGTACAGCACCCTACCCGTATCCCTGACTGCCTTGGAGAGAGCTCCAACATACTTGACCTCTTCCTCTCAACTAATCCTTCTGCTTACTCTGTTAATCTTTCCTCTCCGTTGGGCTCCTCCGATCACAACCTTATTACCTTAACCTGTCCTATCACTCCGGTACGGCCTGTGGACCCTCCAGGGAAACGTCGTCTGTGACATTTTGGAGCCGCGGACTGGGAGGCCCTCAGGCAGTACTTCTTTGATTATCCCTGGAATGATTATTGCTTCCATGGCCGGGAGCCATCTGAGTGTGCCTTGCGCATTACGGAGGTTATTCTCTCGGGCGTGGAAGCATACATTCCTTTCTCATATCCTTTGACTAACGCAAGAAAGCCTTGGTTTAATCACGTTTGTTGTAATGTTGTCCGCAACAAGGAGAGGGCTTACAAAAGATACTGGAGCCAAACCACCCCTGAATCACATCATCTTTACGTTTCTGCCCGGAATCGTGCTAAGTCTGTTTTTTGCTCTACTAAAAATAATTTCATCCATACTAAATGCTCTCAACTCTCCAACTCGAATTCTTCCCGCTCCTTCTCGCACCTTGCCAAAAATCTTTCTAACAACTTTACCTCATCATCCTTCCCTCCTCTTTTCTACTCTGATGGTTCTGTAGCTATTTCTTCTACTGATAAAGCAGATCTCTTCGCACAGACTTTCTCCTCCAATTCCACCTTAGACGATTCCGGTGCTGTTCCTCCATCACTTCCCCCCTCTGACTTCCTCATGGCTGACATTATAATTTCTTCAGTTGATGTATTTTCTGCCATCACTGGCCTCAGTACTAACAAGGCATATGGGCCTGATGGGGTCCCTCCTGTTGTTCTCAAGAACTGTGCTTCTGTGCTTACACCCTGCCTAGGCAAACTCTTTCGCCTTTGTCTGTCAACTTGTACCTTTCCTTCTTGCTGGAAGTTTGCTCTCATTCAGCCAGTCCCAAAGAAGGGTGACAACTCCCAACCCTCCAACTATCGTCCAATTGCTTTAACGTCCTGTATTTCAAAAGTTTTCGAGTCAATTCTCAATAGAAAAATTTTAAGGCATCTTTCCTATCACAACCTTCTTTCCGATCGTCAGTACGGATTCCGTCAGGGACGCTCCAATGGCGATCTTCTCACCTACCTTTCAGACTCCTGGTCATCCTCCTTTCGGGACTTTGGCGAAAGCTTTGCCATTGCACTTGACATCTCAAAGGCTTTCGATCGAGTCTGGCATAAATCTTTAATTTCCAAACTGCCCTCCTACGGTTTCTATCCTTCTATCTGTGCCTTCATCGCTAGCTTCCTTTCTGGTCATTCTATAGTCACTGTTGTAGACGGCCATCGTTCTTCTCCTAGATCTATCAACAGTGGTGTTCCTCAGGGCTCTGTCCTATCACCAACTCTCTTCCTTTTATTCATCAGTGATCTTCTAAGCTGTACATCTAACCCTATCCACTCATACGCTGATGACTCCACCCTTCACCTTTCCATTCGGTTCCGGGAACGACCTTCTCAACAGTTACTTCAACAAACAAGGGATGAGGCTATAGCACACCTAATGTCTGACTTGGCTCGTATCTCTGACTGAGGTGAAAATAATATGGTTGTTTTTAATGCATCTAAGACTCAGTTCTTACACCTATCAGCCCGACAAAATCTTCCACAGGTATAACCACTAATTTTTAATAATAGCTTAATCCTGCATCATCCTTGAACATGCTAGGGGTTTCATTTACTCGGAACTTATCTTGGAAAGATCATATTACATCTCTTGTAAAATCTGCTTCCAAGAGATTAGGTGTGCTAAGCCGACTCTGCTCTTTCTTTACCCCTGCACAATTGTTGACTCTATACAGGGGTTTTATCCGCCCCTGTGTGGAGTACAACTCTCCTGTGTGGGGAGGCTCCCCACATACAGCTCTTCTCAATACGGTGGAGTCAAAGGCTTTTCGTCTCATTAACTCTCCTCGTTTTACTGACTCCCTTCAACCTCTGTCTCTTCGCCGCACTGTTGCATCTTTATCTCTTTTCTATCGCTACTTTAATGGTCACTGCTCCTCTGAACTGTCTGCTTGCATTCCTCCTCCTCTATGACGGGCGCGTAGCACCCGTCTGGCAGCAAACTCTCATCCCTTTTCTGTCCAACTCTCTAATGCAAGAGTTAACCGTTACTCCCAGTCTTTCATTTGTGCAACAGGTCAGCTCTGGAACTGTCTCCCTCTGTCTGTATTTCCTGCTGCCTATGATCTCCAGTCTTTCAAACGCAGTGTGTCCAGGCATCTCAAAATGATCGGATCTTGAATTTGGCTCTCTATTGTATTTTGTTTTTCTCTTGGAGGGAACTGTTACTGCGAGCTCTTGGCCTTTGGTTCCTTCTTCCTCGCATAAAAAAAAAAATAATAATAACATCAAATATATCTGCATATGACAAAGTGATTAGTATTACGTCAGTTAGAAAACGGTATATACAATCCCAGGGCATATGCAGGTGTATGGCAACCACTCCCCAGCATGCAGGTCTACCAATTTTGTTGCCGCTTCACGCAACACGTGTCAGATACATCGTCCATTGTGTCAGAATGTATAGTATTTTTTTTTTTTTTAAAGATACTTTTGGGAGCTACTGTACATTCATCACTTAAAAACACGACAGTGATCAATACTCAGGCAACATAATACTCGCATATAGACTGTCCCTAAACTGAGATGGACAACCTTCCGTTTCTTTTATAATTCGATAAAGAAGCCATTTTTTCTCCAGTATTATATGTAGATAAATCAATAAATATCCTATTCTCGGTAAAGAAACACAAAAATTGTGTAACAGAGGGTAATTCAAGTTGACCCCACTTTTGCACTTTACATTAAGTTATCTGGCGTGAGGTGGCATCTTTTTCCAGTTTCTGGGGGCTCCCATTAACAAAAAAAAAAAAGTGTAAATTGTCTCTGCTATGGCCATGTTGAATGCTGAACCCCCATCAGACACATGAGTGAACATACTGATCATCATCATATACAGTAGCTACAGTACTGACTGAACAAGATTAATGGTAATAACAGTAGAAATTAAACTCATCATGACACATGAGTAGAGATGATTAAGTTTTCTTGAGAAAGGAGTATCTAAGGTTGATAAAATGCCCGCCGTGCCCGCCGCAGGACCTCCCACCTCACCACCCCCCACACCACCACCGAGCCGCCACCCCACCACCACCCCAGGAGGACACACTGGTGAGGTTAGTAGTTCCGGGCAAGAGGGTCATCCGGGCATCCCGGCCCTGAGCCCCTATTCCCCGCAAGTGCCCCAACCCCAGGTGTTCAGGGAAACCGAACTACTGTGCGGGTGGGGTAGTGATCGTCAGACCAGGGGTGGGACTGAAAAGAATTCAGTCCCAGGTAACACCGTATTGACGGTCTTGTTACACCCTCTAGGGCAGGAGGCCCAAGGCTACGGCCTAAAGAAAGAGAAAGTGAGACATAGGCTACGGCCTAACAGAGTGTGTAGAGGGGAAGGTGACCCCAGGCTCCGGCCTTAACACACTGAGGAGAGTTGCAAGTGTGCATCCCTCTCCAGTTGCTCTTTGGCTACCGACAGAATACGGTCCAGGGTAGAGACCCTGCTACCGTACGTGTAGCGCTACCCAATTACGGAAGCGGCCTCCCGGGGTCGGTACCTTGCCGCAACGGACGGGCGAACCAGTTCACCCATTAGTCATCTTCCATACGAGCAGACACTCGGCTCCGGCCGGGGCACGTACCAGGGTGGAGAATTCCCTGCAGGTAGGATCTGTCCGTATTGGAGTGTGGCCTCTGAGCCCCTCACTCCGGCTTGTTCCCTACTGCGGGAGGAACACCACGCCGGCGGTACCTTGCCACGGCGAAAGGGCGACCTCGATCACCCTATAGGTGTCCCCCGTACGCCGGGCAAGTTCACGGCTACAGCCAAGGTGCACAATAGGGGAAGGAGAGCCCCGGCTCAGGCCTATAGACACACTCAAGGGACCACAAAGAGCGTGAGTCTCCCTTTAGCCTCTTTCCCTTCGGGGAGCCCTTCGTCGCCACCCGGGCTTATAGTCCCGGAGAAGACACTAGAGTGGTGGCAAGGCCCGATAACGGACATACCGCCCACACCCGGGAGTTCTTTGACCCTGCCGGAGCCCTGCGGGAGACGCTGCCGCAGCCCAGCCCTGACGGCGCCTCTCCCCCTGAGCACCCGCAGTCCCAGGACGCCCAGGCCCGCCGCCGCAGTCTACAACGAAGGAGATCCAGGCTCCCTCACTCCCCGGAGGCAGAGGAAGCAGGCCCGACTGCTCCAGCTGTTCGGCCCTAGTCCCGGGGGCCCCCGATCAGGTCGAGGCCCCCAGACCACAGGGCCTCCCTGCACCCCACCGGTGCGGCCCTAATATAGGAGCCGCCCCTCAGGTCGAGGCCCCAGACAGGTGAGCCTCCCTGACAGTAAGTGAAACAGTGATCTAACAACCCAGGAAACAAGGGTAAGACGGTGACAGTGACAGTGATCCAGAGTACAGTGACAGTGCTTACACGGAAAATATATTCAACAGTGGCCTAACAGAAACTCGTGCCATCAGGGTAAGAAGTGTATATTGATAAATAATTCAGTCCCTCCCCGCATCAAGGAACCAGGGAGTTTTCTGTGAGTCTAGAGGTAGGTGCGCGGGCGAGTCGAAAGATAAGTGTACGTGTCCCCGTGACCAGGTGACAGTGTCGAGTGTCGCTATCCGCACCCTACCTCTATTATGGTAATATCCTCGAAACAGACTCCCAATCTCAGTAATCTTAAAGTGAACAGCCCCAGTTTATTATTATCTTGAAGTGACATAATAAATTCCATACAATTAATTCGAATGAACAACCCCAGTTGCATAGTTACCCTCCAGGTGACATTAAAGGATACCCGCGATCTCCCTGTGCCATAGTGTTAATATATACATGATCATTCTGTGAAGCCGAGTGTAATTCTGTATCTCTGTTCCTCTATATGCTAAATATCATTGTATGTACACTGTTGTGAGTAGGACCTAAGTAATAGATGTGATACGGTATACTGCCTATTTTTATGTCCTGTTCCTTTGTTAGTGCATTACATCCGGTCTAGCAAAAGGACCCCGTTCCAGTAGCTCGTGTTTTTACGACGAGAAGTCGCCTTAAAAACAAAGCATTACAGTTGACAAGCTAGAGGAAGGGGGAATGAGCAGTGCAGTAGACCCTCAATATACAGAACCCTGTGTTAACGAATTTTGGTTTTAACAACCATCATGAGCGGGAAAAACATTATGTTCATTAAATGATCTTTGTTCAGTAATCAAATCGACGTGGAGGAAACACCAACCAGCATGGCAAGACAAATGAACATAGATTTATCCAAGGCCTACTTCCAGTCTTTATTTGCAGTGCAGGTACTTCCTGAAAAGTGAGAATAAACCCAAAATTAGTAAAATAGAGCATTTATTGAGAAAACGCCATTTAGACCTAGCTATATGGTATTGTGTGCGAGTGTACGGCCGAACAGCGCTCTATATTTAACGATCTTTGTTCAGTAAAAGCCATGACGCCTGCAAAATGACTGAACAGCATGGTGTTCTGCTTTAACCATTTATAGGCAGGCAACTAATCTGTGGTAGTAAGGGGTTGGCAATAGCCAACACCTACTTTCGGCATAAGATGATCCACCTGTATACATGGAGAGTAATGAGGAGGATGGATGGTGAGCTTGTTGAACGAAAGGCATTGATAGACTACGCGTGTGTGGATGAGCGAATGAAAAGACAAGTGTTGGATGCAAGAGTGTGGAGAGGGTGGGGGAATGGAGTCTCGGACCATCACTTAGTGATGGCAAAGGTAAAGCTGCAAAGAAAATGGTTGAGGAGATGAAGGGGAAGACAGGAGGAAACAGCTCCTGTGAGAAGAGTGGAGAATTTGCAAGATAGTGAGAAAATGGCAGAGTATAAGAGCATAGTGGAAGAAAGATTGGGAAGGTATGAGCTAGAGCAGATGGAAGGGGTGGAAGACATATGTAAGATATTCACGGAAGAGATAAGCGCAGCGTGTGAGGTGATTTGTGGAGTGAGGAGGAGATGCAAGGGACAGCATGGTAGAATGATCAGGTGAAACGAGCTGTGGAACAAAAGAAGGCATATAGTGAATGGTTAGCGAGTAGAGGTAGGGGAGAAGATGAGAGAGAGAAGAGAGAGGTATATGTGAGCAGAGGAAGGGAGGTGAAGAGACTGGTGAAGGAGAGTAATAAGAAAGTGGATGAAGAGTTTGGAAAGAATCTGAGTGTGAAATGGAGGGAGAGTAAGAAATTGTTTTAGAAGGAGGTAAAGAAAGTAAGGAAGTGTGAAAGGGGAAATAGTAGGGGAGTGAAAGGAATAATAGATTGTTGGTGGAGAAGAGAGAGAAAAGAGGAGATGGAAGGAGCACTTTGAGGATTTGTTGAATGTAGACAGTGAGAGCAGTGTGCAAGTATAAGTGGTTGGGGAATGGCTGGGAGAAGAGATGAGAGGAGGGAGGAAGAGATCAGTAGGGCGGAAGTAGTGGAAGCAATGGAGAAGATCAAGTTGGGAAAGGCCCCAGGAATTGATGGAGTGTGTGGTGAAATGCTGAGGTATGGGGGTGAGATTGATGTGAAGTGGATATGGAAGTTGTGTAGATTGGCTTGGGAAGAGGGAAGGGTTCCAGAGGACTGGAAATCAGGTATAATTGTTCCTTTATACAAAGGAAAAGGGGAGAGAGAAGTATGTGGTAACCATAGGGGTTCTTAGTGTGACTGATAAAATATATGGTAGAATACTCATTGATAGGGTTAGGAATGTGACAGAGGCGCTGGTTGGAGAAGAACAAGGGGGATTTAGAAAGGAAAAACGGTGTGTTGATCAGATATTTGTTCTAAGATGTTTAGTGGGGAAGTATCTAGAGAAGGGAAAGAAAGTGTATGCTGCCTTTATGGACTTGGAGAAAGCTTATGACAGAATAGATACGCAAGGTATGTGGTAGATATTGAGAATATATGGAGTGGAGGGGAAATTGCTGAGTGCTGTGAAGAGTATGTACGAAGGAGCTAGGGCTACGGTGTGAGTGGATGGTGAGCTGAGTGAGTTCTTTGATCTCAATATGGGACTGAAACAGGGTTGTATGATGTCTCCATGGCTGTTTAGTATATACATGGATGGGGTTGTAAACGAGGTGCAAGGTAGGGCAGTGGATGTGGGGGTAGCTCTAATGAATGAGGATGAGATTTGGAAGATTCCAATGTTGCTCTTTGCTGATGATACAGTATTGTTGAGTGAAGATGAATGGGAGTTGCAAGGTTTGGTGAATGAATTTGGGACAGTGTGTAGGAGGAGGAAGCTGAAAGTTAATGTAAACAAAAGTAAAGTTACGGTGCTTGAGAGGAATGAAGTCACATAATGTACAGTGGGGTTGGATGGTGAGGATATGGAGAATGTGAATGCATTCAAGTACTTGGGTAGTATGATGAGTAAGGAGGGAACTTTAGAGGATGAAGTGCGTGAAAGGGTACAGCAGGGAAGGAGGGTTGTTGGTTCACTGAAAGCAGTGATGAGAAATAGAGAGGTGAGTATGGAAGTTAAGAAGTCACTGCATGATAGTATTGTGATCCCTACACTGACGTATGGAAGCGAGGCATGGACCTTGCAAGAGGGGAACAAGTCAAGAGTGAGAGCAGTGGAAATGAGTTACTTGAGAGGAGCATGTGGAGTGACATGGAGGGACAGGTTGACGAATGAAGAAGTGAAGGAACGCTGTGGGGTGGATGTGGATATGGTTGAGAAGATTAGGAGAAATACTCTAAGGTGGTTTGGACATGTGGAGAGAATGGAGAATGAAAGACTAACTAAGAGGATGTATGTAGGTGAGGTGGAGTGAGGGAGTGGGAGGGGTAGACCGAGGATGAAGTGGAGGAATGGAGTTGAGAGGTATATGAGGGAGGGGGGAGTGAGTTAGGGGGAGGGTAGTCAAATGGTGGGTGACAGAGCGACTTGGAGGCTTTTTGTCTGCGGCCACCTAAAATACACACCTCCGTTGCCGCTGGACCAACCACCCCACCACCCCCCACCCCACTCCCGACTCACAGCCCCACCACCACCCCAGGAGGACACCACGGCAGGCCAGGGCAAAGTAAGCCTGACCTGGAGCAAGAAGGGCACTGGGGTGCCCCTACCTTGAGGCCCTCTTCCACGAAACCAACCCAACAGCGACCACGCAGGAAGAAGGAACGACCCTGCAAGCGGGGCAGCCTTCACCAGGTTCGGGGTGGGACTGCTCCAGAAACAGTCCCAAACAACACCACGGATACGGCCATCTTACGTACCGGGGAAGGAGCAGCCATCGTATGCCCCTCAGTTGTTTCCCCCTGTAATACCACCAACGTGGCCATCATACGTGTGGGGGAAGGAGCGGCCATCGTACACCCTTCAGTTACCGACCCATCTGGAAACTGCCTCGGCAGAGTAGCAATTGAGCGCACACCGACAAGCAAAGGAAGGAGAAGTGGAACCACGAACACGGCCATCGTACATGTTGGGGAGGGAGCGGCCATCGTACGCCCCTCATCCACTTCCTCCTCCTCCTACGGGAGTAACACCGCCAACACGGCCATCATACATGTGGGGGAAGGAGCGGCCATCGTACGCCCTTCAGTTACTTCTCGTCAGGAAGGCAGAACCCCGGACACGGCCATCGTACGTGCCGGGGAGGGAGCGGCCATCTACGCCCCTCATCTGCCTCTTACTCCTTTGGGAGCAGCACCGCCAACACGGCCATCGTACGTGTGGGGGAAGGAGCGGCCATCGTACGCCCTTCATCTACAGTTCCTAGGGTTCTCCCGGAGGGGAAGGTCCCTTGCGCGGCCAGCCCACTACCTCTCGGCTGCGTGGGACGCCCTTCTCTCTCTCCCTCCAGGTATGGTTCCCTGGAGGTGCCGCCATTCCTAGAGTGGTGGCGTGGTCCTGTTCAAGTCCTACAGCCAACCCCTGGACAACCCCGGCCTCTGACAGACGCCCCACAGAAGAGGTGCCGCAGTTCACTCTTGACGGTGCCTTGCCATACAGGCGACCGCAGCACCCGGACCTCCAGTGCAGGTCAGCAGGCCCCTGAGCAGGGCCGTCTGGGCCCCACTCCCCCACGGCCCTCCACCAGGAGCAAGAGGCGACAGGCCCGGCTCCTGGAGTTATTTGGCCCTAGCCCCGAGGGCCACCTACCAGGTCAAGGTCCCCAGACTGGAGGGCCTCCCTGCACCCCACTGACGAGGCCCCTACACGAGGGCCACTCACCAGGTCGAGGCCCCCAGATTGAAGGGCCTCCCTGCACCCCCCTGACGAAGGAAGCCCGGGCGACGACGCCCCTGCGGGTGATCCCCTGTCTCCTACAGGAGGGTTCCCCTGGAGGGCCTCCTCCCACACCCGGGCGCCACCTCTGTTAACCCAGGTACCGGGCTTTAGTGGCGACCTCAACGCATCTCACCTGTAATGTATAAGTGTAACCTTCAGAGACAGTGACAAAGGTGACAGTGAAACAGTGCGGAAGTTAATGTAAAGTAACGCACTATAGTAGTGAACCTCAAGGCAGTAAATCAGGGTCAGGGAGCATATATAGAAAGTGACTAAATGTGAAGAAACTCTCTCAGTGGCGAATGGACAAGAAAACCAGTACAACAGTGTCGCCGCAGCAAAGTGACAGTCCCTGGTGATGTGCCGCGTGCTTTAACAAATGTATACAAATATGAGCCAACCAGACCCGTTGTTCCAACCATTTATTGTGCATCCTGTCCAGAACACCAAATGACAATTATTCACTGTTCATAATACCGATGCCATGTTCTAGTGATTACCAACCTATAATATATGTATGAATTCTGCCCTTGACATTCTTGTGTGTATAGTGTGTGTTAGTAAACCCGCTTTGTCTTCCTGTTCATACCATATCCAGTGTCTCTCTGTTTTTATATTGTAAGGTGTATTGCATTAGTGCAATTGGTGTGTTAAGGTGTACTGCCTAGTTTTTATGCCCTTTTCCTTTGTTGGTGCTTTATTTCCGGTCCGGAAAGAGGACCCCGCCCAGTCACGGGCTTTTTTAGGACGAGAGATCGGAATAAAAACATCCCACATTACACCACCCCTTGCGGGATTAGGGCGTCGGGCTATAGATAGATAGAACTAATCAATTATGTGACCATGTGGGGCGGCATGTTTTCAGAAAAATAAAGTAACAAGGAATAAGCCTAAACATGCATAAATCAACGAAAATGGATGAAAAACGAAGGTAAGAGGTGTTACGTGGTAATACGTCTCTGCTGGCTGTAGGAGGAGGAGAGGAGGAGTGAGGGAGGAGCCCGAGCAAGCAGCTTATCACCAGGAGTACCTGGGGCGAGGCTAGTGAACTCTTCACTCATTTTCATTTTCTTCACCACTGAACACTAAATTTAGGATTTATGCATTCTTTACACAGTTTAATATCTTCAAAATCCTATGTATGTTTTCTTTTTTACTTGAACACTTACAACAATAAAACTTATGTACGTATATTTTATTTTCCTTGAACGCTTCAAACTACAACCTGTACGTATATTCTATTTTACTTGTTTCAAGGCTTGGGTGGGTAGAGGGTAGGACAGCAAGTGACAAGGATGGAATGTCACCCAATTTCACTGAAATGCGTGAGCTAGAGTTTAGTGCCCCCGAGAAACCACCGACACCCTTAGAGTTTAGTGTCCCCGAGATACCACCGACACCCCCACACAGACCCCACGGAGTAGCTGCAGCCGAACACTGAACGTCCAGGCAACAACGACACAAGTCAGCCCTGGCCATGCGCCCCTATAACACCCTGCCGCCCCACCGCCATCCCAGCAGGAAAAAAGACACGACCTTCAAGAAGTGGGGTCGCCAAGTCAGCCCGGGGTGGACCTGAGATTTCAGCTCCTGACAGCGCCCCTCCGGAGATGGCTGATTGCCGCTCCCGCCTTCATCAGTCGGCCCAGCATCATACTGAAGGTTCTTCTTCTGAGACGGCTTACTGCCGCTCTACTCTTCTGCAGGAGACGGCCTACTGCCGCTCCTCCCTCCGGCCGAAGGAGACCGCCTACTGCCGCTCCTCCCTCCGGCCGAAGGAGACGGCCTACTGCCGCTCTGAAGGCACTGCCCCTGAGACAGCCAATTGCCACTCCTCTCTCCTGCCGAAGGAGACGGCCTACTGCCGCTCTAGAGGCGCTGCCCCAGAGACAGCCTACTGCCGCTCTTCCCTCCTGCCGAAGGAGACGGCCTACTGCCGCTCTAGAGGCGCTGCCCCTGAGACGGCCAGTTGCCGCTCCTCCCTCCTGGCGAAGAAGACGGCCTACTGTCGCTCTAGAGGCGCTGCCCCAGAGACGGCCTACAGCTGCTCTGCCCTCCTCCCGAAGGAGACGGCCTACTGCCGCTGTAGAGGCGCTGCCCCTGTGACGGCCTACTGCCGCTCCTCCCTCCTGCAGAAGAAGACGGTTCACTGCTGCTCAGGAAGTGACCAGAGGCATCCTGACCCCCTTGAGCACGCCACAGCCAGTTGCCGGGCCTTGACGCAGACTAGTCGCACCCTTGGCCAGCCACAGCCGATTGCCAGGCCCCACGACCTGCAGGTGTCATCCACATCACCGCCCCAGTGTGAGGTGAGAGTCGGGCCCTGCAGCCCCAGAGAACCCCTGTCAGGCCCCACGGCCTCCCCTGGTCTCTGTTCCGTGTGCCTGGCCCTGGAACAGATGCACCTGATGGACCCTAGTCCATACCGGTGCTGCACCCCTCCTCTGACGGCGTCCTTCGACGCTAGGGACCACAGCCCGCTGTCCCTCCAGGCCCTCCCCAGGACGCCCGGGCGCAACCTCTTCACGCTCCCTAGACGGTCTAAGGCCTCTACCTCAGGCCGGGACCTACACCAGCGGTTCCGTGAGGTATTCGGCCCCAGTCCTGAGGGCCATACTCCTAAGCCCAGTCCGGAGACCACCGGCTCTTCCACCCCCTGCAGCCTTGGATGTGAGAGGACACCCCTGCACACAGTCCTGTGCCCTCTCGGCACCCCCTCTCCTGACAGTGCCCTCTCCCTGGCCTAATTCATGCCGGCGTACCGTCCTGTCACCCACCACAGATAAGCGAACTGTGTAATGTGTTGCCCTCAGTATAAGTGAAGTAACTTAGGTTAAGTAGACAGTGCCCTCAGACAAGTGATATAATGATTGGGAATAAGTGATGTCGGACGAGTGAGATCACGGACAAATACTTACGGGTGGATATAGAGACTAAGTAAAATCACGAGTGATGCTCTTATAGAAAACAGCCAGAGTGTTACCCTACAAATCGTCCCATTGAGAAACTGGTAAATATCATTTATTGTGAGGGAACAGTGTTTAGAATACTCCTGTACAAATATTACTATAACAAGTGTAAACTCCCAGTGTGTCCCCCCCCCCTTCCTTGTCCGGGCCTCCTTTCAGGAATCTCTTCCTCGACAGCCTGTGTGAATATAATAACTTGCATAAGAAATATAGTCAATCGCCAAAACCCTGTACTATGAGGAAGTAGTACATCTGGAAAAGTAATACCCTCCCCCTCGATATTACCATAAATACATTCTAGCTCTACGTGCGTCATTCCTTGCCCCCCCCCCCGCTCTCTCTCTCTCTCCCCCGCAATACTCACCACCTCCGCTCGCCCCAGTCCTGTATTCCATTGTACATCGGGATCATTACTTATTGTGTTGGCATTGATATTGTTAAGCCAGTATCCTGCGAGATACTAATATCCTAGTTAAGGTATTATTTTGTCACATACTGTGTTGTACTATCTGCTGAATTTGTCCTGTGTCTGACTGTGGTAATATACGTGTAAACGTTATTGCCTGGAGTTTTTGTGCCCTACCTCTCTTTATTGCACCACGCCCCGGTGTTGAAAGGGAACCCCGCTACACGTTAAGTGTTTTAGGACAGAGAAGTCGGGCCTTTTTCACCAAGCATTACACTGGTGGCCAGCGGTGGTTCTTGACCCAAGCATAGAAGAGAGGTAGCAGGGAAATATTTGACAAGATGGCAACTAAACCACACGTACAATTACCCAAGTTTGACCCTGATCAGTACGATATACACACGTATCTGGCAATAATCAAGCGCTTACTGGATATTGGCTTTGAAAATGACCAACAAAGAATTGCCGTCACACTTTCATTCTTGGGCAAAGCAGCGGCGAGCATAGCACCAAAAATCACCCCGGAGCTCACCTGGCTGAACTTTACAAAGTTCGTGATTCAAGCCATCACCCCATCATTAGGGAGAGTGGTGGCTCTATCCCAATTGGATAGCTTCTCATTCAACGGGAATTTGGATAATACCGTGATAGAGGCTAAACGCCTAGTTACTGCTGCATACCTGGAGGTAAACAAAGAAACCCGGGATCAGCATACATTTAACACTCTGCTTAGAGTGCTTCCGAGTGTTGTCAAACAACACTTCACTATCCATGACCCAACTGGGGACATGGATAGAGATGTCCAGCTCATATGGCGCCTCCTGACCACCTGCCCTACTCCCCAACAAATAAACGTGGTAAAGAAATTTCCCACTCAACCCCCGCCTCCCCCAACCATACCATGTCCGCCTCTGCCTCGCACCAGCCCTACCCCGGCACCCAGCCCACCTAGGGCACACCCCTCCTGCCGGCGCCCCACCCCGCGAGAAAACCCGAACCTAATCTTGGTGAATCCGTGGGAATTCACCGCCTGCAGCTCCCGCTGTCCCCTACATGACATATGGGATCAACTTAAATCTGCCTGCTGCAGAACCACGGCCCCAGGTTCACGCAAGGTATCCTCCTTATAAGGCGAAGCCCCCGAGGACGAATTAGCACCCCCGGACGAGTCCCTGCCGGGAGAACAGGAGCAGGAACAGGAGAATGAAAGCCCTAGACAGCTGGATTTTAAGGCCCGCCCCCACACCAACCCACGGTGGCGGGGGCCATTACCCCTCAGTATCGCCCCCCAGTGTACCACAAGATGAAATTAAATGGCATGAAGGTCAGACTGCTAGTCGATACAGGAGCCGCCAGATCCTGCCTTTACAGCCACTATTTCTCCCGTCACAAATCGACCTTTGGCCCACTCCGCCCCACCACCACTCACCTTGTGGACACGGGGGATGGCCCCCCTGCCCATCCATGGGGAAACTTGGGACCTACGGGTCGACACTCACCAGCCAGTGTTCATCCAACACAAATTTATTATTTTCGACTCCTGCCGGAGCTACGACAGGTACTTGGAACTAGATTTGCTCCAAAAACTCAGAGCTACAATCGACTGTCGCTGCTGGCAGCTCCAGTTCCGCCCTCCATCTCGCCCCACTCAGGCCGTCTGCACTTGCACGCCACGGACCCGGCCAGAAGATTCCCCCCCTTCCCCCGACCCGTATTCCCCTCCTCCGCCCTTTCCCCCTTTTCCTCCAGTGCCCCTCCCCCGCACCACCCCTCCCCCTTCCTTCCCCGCTACTGTCTCCGCCACTGTTATCATTCCCTCTCACCACGAGGCCTGGGTGCCTCTTAACCGGCCCTCCGGCCTCTCTGTCTTGTTCTCCCCCCTCCTTCCACCTGGTTCCCTTTCTGCCTGCCTCTTATCTCCCATTTTCCTCCCTCCGCGCCACACCGCCGTCCACATAGCCAACCTCGCCCCTTCCCCCCTGACCCTCCCCAAAGGGCTCGTTATTGGAGAGATGGAAGAAGCTGAGCCCTGTTCCCCCCCCTCCTCGCACTTCCCCGCCCCCCTACCCCCCATTCCCGACCATCTCTCCGCCCAACAGTCAGACACCCTATGTCGCCTTCTCCTAGATTTCCAGGACCTGTTTGCGACTGGACCAGTAGACATTGGACATACCACGTACCTGTCCCATGAAATTCATACGACAGGCCCACCTATCAGACAACCTTCTCGATGGAAGAACCCCCGACAAAGGGAGGAAGAGGACCACCAGGTACACGAAATGATTGAGGCGGGCGTTATTTCCCCTTCTACCAACCCTTGGTCCTTCCCCGTCGTTCTCGTAAAAAAGAAGGACTGCATGATGCGATTTTGCATCGACTATCACCGACTGAACGACGTCACCATCAAGGATTCCACCCCTCTCCCACGAATTGACGATTGCTTAGACTCCTTCCATGGGGCATCTTGGTTTTCTACCCTCGACCTCCAGTCTGGATACTGGCAGGTCCCCATCCATCCAGAACACCAAGGGAAGACGGCCTTTTCCACCAGTAATGGCAAGCATTACGAATTTAATGTTCTGCCATTCGGCCTCTGAAACGCCCCTGCCACTCTCTCCAGGCTAATGGAATCTGTTCTGAGTGGCCTCACTTGGGAAATATGTTTGGCCTATCTGGATGACGTCATCATTTTCAGCCAGACCTGGGCCAATCACTTGCAGCGCCTCCACTGAGTCTTCACTTGGATTCACCAGGCAGGCCTCAAGCTCCATCCCTCTAAATGCGTCCTGGCCGCCAGGACTGTCGCATTCCTGGGGCATGTAATATCCCAAGCAGGGATCTCCCCGGATCCTGACAAACTCTGCACCATAGCGGACTTACTACCACCACAGGACGTCCACAGCATCCGTGCTTTCCTAGGGCTCACGTCCTACTATCGTTGCTTCGTAAAAGGGTTCGCCCAAATTGCAAAGCCTCTTCGTGACCTGACCCGGGAGGGGGAGCCATTTGTCTGGACTGAAGAAAGGTGAGCTGCCTTCCAACAGCTGAAAGACAAGCTCGTCTTGGCTCCCATTGTGGGATTTTCTTATTATGCCCTCCCCTTTTGCCTCTACACCGATGTTTCCCTCACCGCTATCGGCGCTGTGCTAGCCCAGGTACGAGCCAGTCAGGATCACATCATCGCCTGCTCCAGTCGCTCTCTAAATCCAGCTGAGAAAAATTATGCTGCAACTAAGCGAGAATGCCTCGGCATAATATGGGCCCTCCAGCATTTTAGGGCTTACCTTTCCGGGACCCAGGTCTCAATTATCACTGATCACCAATCACTTCAGTGGTTACGCCAATCTGACTCACACAATGCACAACTCATCAGGTGGCGCGAGACCCTGGAAGAGTTTCAATATGAAATCTCCTACCGGCCCGGGAAACTCCACACTAATGCCGATGCCCTCTCCTGCCTCCCCATCCACACAGTACAGCCAGACCCCGACCTCCTACGACTCTGGCACCTGAAGGAACGGCCCTCTTGGATTCCCGCCCACCTCTTCCCTAAACTCTGCCGGCAAGGTGATCAGCTTCTAACCTCGTCTGGGCATATCCTCCTGACCCCCGACACGGCACGTGACACCCTGCGCCACCTTCATGCCCATAATGGCATCCACCTGGGCACCAAGAAATTATTACAGGTGTTTAACGACACCTACTGGGCGCCCAACCCCTCCACCCTTGCCAAGGAAATCATTCAAGCTTGCTGCGCCTGCGCCCTGAGGAAAGATGTCACCCGGACCGCCTGACCCTCCGGCCACATCACCGCCTACAAGCCCTGGCAGCTCCTGGCAATAGATGTAGTAGGCCCCCTCCCTCCCAAATCTGGATACAAATATGTGATCACTTTTGTAGACACCTATTCAAAATTTGTAGTAGCCTGTCCAGCTAAAAAGCATCATGCGGTCACCGTCGCTGATGCCCTCCTCCAACACGTATTCCCGTACTTTGGCATCCCTCAAGCCATCCATTCCGATAATGCCCCAGAATTCTCCGGAAAAGTCTGGGAGGAGCTAGCCAGAATTTTCGGGTTTAAGATCTCCCACTCCTCTCCGTACTGGCCACAGGGAAATGCAGTGTGTGAACGTAGCCATTGTACCCTCATGAACCAGTTACATACACGCATCGAGGCTACAAAAAATGATGATTGGCCTGCTCAAGTGAAGATCGTCCAGTGGGGCATGAATTCTTGCCCCCGAGAAGACGGAGTTTCTCCACACGAAAGGGTATTCGGTGAAACCCCCCTTTCGCTGCCATTACGCCAACACCTGCAGCCATCCACCTCAACTCCCACTATGGTCCCGCTGCACCTATTGCAAGGCCAATTACACCACCTACAAAAAACCTTAGACCTCCGCCCCGACACAGCCACCAACCCTTTCTGACCGGGAAACACCATTGTTATTGCCCAACTCCCTACCCCTCACAAACTCGCCCTCCACTTCACGGGGCCCCACACTATCAACTGCATCCCCAATCTGTACCAGGTCACCGTGGATTACCACGTCACCCCCTGCACCCTCAGAAACCACCACGTGTGCCCTTTCCGCACACCCGCCCTGGCCACTCCACCCTCACACCCCCAAACCCCCCCTGCTCCCGCACCACCTTCCACTTTCACATACGAGTTTTACATTTCCTCCTCACCCTCCCCTTCTACACCCTCTACTGCCTTCACCTCCCTGGCCGCCATCACCCCCTACACCACACCTGACACCTCACCCGCCACACCAAGCCCCCCCTGCTCACCCTCCCCCACCCCCTCTGGCACCCTGCCCTCGCCACCCAACCCCACATGTCCCACCCACGCTGCCCCACCCTCACCCTGATTCACTTCCACTGCCCACCGCCCTTGCGTACGCCCACTTCAACAACCTCGTCCCCAACCACACACCCAACTCGCATGACAGCCCGCACTGCCAGACCCCGCCTACCATGCCCACCCACTTCCCCACCCACCCCCACCCCCACCCTCAAAACCACCACCACCCACTCAGGCCGCCTCTCATGCCCACCCGCCCGATACACCCATTCTCCTACACCACCCGCCTCACCCAACTTCACACTATCATGCTACATCAGGCCCAAATCCCCTTCACCCACATTCCTCACAGACTCAATGCCGATTACCACGGCACAAAACCCGACTCCAACCGTCAGTCTCCAGCATACAGCACCCTTCCACACCAGCAACAACACCAGTCGGAATGAAGGTCCGACAAGCCATACTCACGCCCACCCTCGGCAAGAACCGCCAACTCCTAGGGCCACACCACCTACTAACCCTCCTCCTGGCCTGCCCCACCACCCCCACGCTCTTCCTGACCTGCGATGCAGAGCAAGAAGAGGACCGATACGACCGATACACCACTGCATGGCAGGCCCTACTGAAACACCTCCAGCCAGTATACACCACGCATGACACCCACATACCACCTCCAGCCATGGGGACGTGACTTTTTCCAAGAGGAGGGTGATGAAATGCGTGAGTTAGAGTTTAGTGCCCCTGAGAAACCACCAACACCCTTAGAGTTTAGTGCTCCCAAGAAACCACCGACACACCCACACAGACCCCACAGAGTAGCTGCAGCCGAACACCAAACGTCCAGGCAACAACGACACAAGTCAGCCCGGGCCGGGCGCCCCTATAACACCCAGTTGCCCCACCACCATCCCAGCAGGAAAAAGACGACCTTCGAGGAGTGGGGTTGCCAAGTCAGCCTGGGGTGGAGCTGAGATTTCAGATCCTGACAGGGCATCTCCTAAGACGGCCGATTGCCGCTCCCGCCTTCATCAGTCGGCCCAGCGTCGTACTGAAGGTGCTTCTTCTGAGACAGCCTACTGCCGCTCTACTCTTCTGCAGGAGGCGACCTACTGCCGAGGGAGACAGCCTACTGCTGCTCTGAAGGCGCTGCCCCTGAGACGGCCTACTGCCGCTCCCTCCTCCTGCTGAAGGAGACGGCCTACTGCCGCTCTGAAGGCGCTGCCCCTGAGACGTCCTATTACCGCTCCTCCCTCCGGCCAAAGGAGACAGCCTACAGACGCTCTGAAGGCGCTGCCCCTGAGACGGCCTACTGCCGCTCTAGAGGTGCTGCCCCAGAGATGGCCTACTGCCGCTCTAGAGGTGCTGCCCCAGAGACGGCCTACTGCCGCTCTAGAGGTGCTGCCCCAGAGACGGCCTACTGCCGCTCTAGAGGTGCTGCCCCAGAGATGGCCTACTGCCGCTCTGCCCTCCTGCCGAAGGAGACGGCCCACTGCTGCTCCTCCCTCCTGCAGAAGACGATTCACTGCCGCTCAGGAAGTGACCAGAGGCGTCCTGACCCCCTTGCGCAGGCCATGGCCAGTTGCCGGGCCTTGACGCAGAGTAGTCACGCCCTTGGGCAGCCACGGCCGATTGCCGGGCCCTACGACCTGCAGGAGGTGTCACCCACATCACAGCCCCAGTGTGAGGCTAGAGTCAGGTCCTCCAGCCCCGAGAACCCCTGTCAGGCCCCACGGCCTCCCCTGGTCTCCGTTCCCTGCGACTGGCTCTGGAGCAGACGCACCTGACGGACCCTACTCTGGACCAGTGCCGCAGCCCTCCCCTGATGGTGCCCTTCAACACTAGGGACAGCAGCCCGCTGTCCCTCCAGGCCCTCCCCAGGACGCCCGGGCGCGACCTCTTCACGCTCCCTAGACGGTCTAAGGCCTCCACCTCAGGCCGGGACCTACACCAGCGGTTCTGGGAGTTATTCGGCCCCAGTCCTGAGGGCCATACTCCTGAGCCCAGTCCGGAGACCACCGGCTCTTCCACCCCCTGCAGCCCTGGATGTGAGAGGACACCCCTGCGCACAGTCCCGTGCCCTCTCGTCACCCCCTCTCTTGACGGTGCCCTCTCCCCGGCGTAATTCACGCCGGCGTACCGCCCTGTCACCCACCACAGATAAGTGAACTGTGTAATGTGTTGCCCTCAGTATAAATGAAGTGACTTAGGTTAAGCAGACAGTGCCCTCAGACAAGTGATATAATGATTGGGAATAAGTGATGTCGGACGAGTGAGGTCACGGACAAATACTTACGGGTGGATACAGAGACTAAGTAAAATCACGAGTCAATCGCCAAAACCCTGTACTATCAGGAAGTAGTACATCTGGAAAAGTAATACCCTCCCCCTCGATATTACCATAAATACATTCTAGCTCTACGCACGTCATCCCATCCCCCCCCCCCCGCTCTCTCTCTCCCTTGCAATACTCACCTCCTCCGCGCTCCCCAGTCCTGTATTCCATTGTACATCGGGATCATTACTTATTGTGTTGGCATTGATATTGTTAAGCCAGTATCTTGCGAGATACTAATATCCTAGACTCTTTCAGGTCTCCTGGCCACTATAGTGACTTTCTCGGTAGGGGTCTCCTAGCCACTCCCGTGGCAGCATATTTAGGCATGAATGAAAACTGTTGCATGAGGCTGGTGAATGAAATAAGGATACGAGCAGCTCCCCAGACCCCTCTGCTTCTACCAGGGATGCGCAGATCACAATATTTTAGTTTAAACCGTCTGGGAAGAGATAATCATGTTTTTTTTTTTTTTTTTTTTTGTCCGACTCTGGGCATAGACTTCACAGCCTGCAATCAAGGCCCAGCAGTCCTCCTACATACCATACACCTCTACATGTCACTTACTGGTTTTATTATACTGTTGATCTGGCAATATTTTTTTACTATTTTGTTATCAGACAGTTCATTTAGCAAAAGAATATTGTTTGCAATATATATTTTACTGCTCTGGAGGATACGTAGCTCTCACCTCCCTCCTCCCTTTCATATCCCCCTTCCTTCACCCCCCTACCTCCCACCGATTCCACACCTCTCTACCTCCCACCCTTCCACCCTGCACTCTCCCTCCAATCCCCCACCCCCTACTTCCTCCACCCTCCTACCTTCCACCGATCCCCCACCACTCTCCCTCCCACCCTCCACTCTCCCTCCAATCCCCGACCCCCTGCCTCCCGTCTACGCACATAGCTGGCGCGTCGCAGGTAAGCAAGAGATCTCCGCATTGTATGTCTCAATATTTATTCATTTCCTGGGTGTTAGAGTGTCTGATTGAGGGAAAATAATTACAGACCTATGATTTTAGGTTTCTAAGGTTGTTTCTGTAGCCTTTTATACACGTACCATGCATTTAGATTGTAACCAGACGGACACAGATGTGCAGCGAGTGTTGCCTTTTGCATTGACAAATGATTGTTAGTGTCTCCATACTTTTTTCTGATTTATATTTCATGAGATTCTCACATTTCCTGGTTATACTTATAACACCGTCAATTTTGAGAAATAATTAATATTTTATCACTGTCTCTACTGCTGCCTGTAAGTACACAGGATGATAGAGTTAGCAACAATAAAATAGACATATGTACATACAAAAGGCAAGCTCGTAGGCTTACCCCCATGTCGTCACCCTCACACCCTTTGATAGTACTAAGCAAAAAGGGAACAAAGTAAAATTGTTATTAAAATGCGTGGCTTGAAAAACAGTGCCCCCAAAGAATACCATAGTACCCCCGACGACAGGGCAAGCCAAAAACAGCTTAGTATGCCCGCAGATGCGCCGACACCCCCACACGGACACCACGGGGTAGCCGCCACCAGCCACCACCACTCCGGGCAACAGCGACACATGTCAGCCCGGGCCGTGCGCCCCTGTGTCATGCAGCCACCACGCCGCCGCCACGGTAGGAGAAGAACACTACCTTCGCGGAGTGGAATTGCTGAGCCAGCTAGGGGTGGAGTTAGAAAACATACTCCAGACGGTGCCCCTCTGGTAGAGACGATCTATGGTCGCTCCCAAAGTGTTCCGGTAGAGACGATCTATGGTCGCTCCTATCCTCGTGAGACGATCTATGGTCGCTCCGAAAGTGCTCCAGTAGAGACGACCTGTGGTCGCTCCCATCCTCGTGAGACGATCTATGGTCGCTCCGAAAGTGCTTCGGTAGAGACGATCTATGGTCGCTCCCATCCTCGTGAGACGATCTATGGTTGCTCCCATCCTCGTGAGACGATCTATGGTTGCTCCCATCCTCGTGAGACGATCTATGGTCGCTCCGAAAGTGCTCCGGTAGAGACGATCTATGGTCGCTCCCATCCTCGTGAGACGATCTATGGTCACTCCGAAAGTGCTCCAGTAGAGACGATCTATGGTCGCTCCCATCTTCGTGAGACGATCTATGGTCACTCCCATCCTCGTGAGACGATCTATGGTCACTCCGAAAGTGCTCCGGTAGAGACGATCTATGGTCGCTCCCATCTTCGTGAGACGATCTATGGTCACTCCCATCCTCGTGAGACGATCTATGGTCACTCCGAAAGTGCTCCGGTAGAGACGATCTATGGTCGCTCCCATCTTCGTGAAATGATCTATGGTCACTCTGAGAGTGTCGTGGTAGAGACGACCTATTGTCGCTCCCTCCCTCATGAGACGATCTACGGTCACTCCGAGGGAGTGCAGAGAGAGGTGAGTAGAGAGACATCCCCACGGCAGGAGACTGGAGCCCAGGCTTCCCGTCCCAGAGTGACCCAGACAGGCCTCCCAGCCTCCCCTGGTCTCTGTTCTCTACGCCTGGCTCTAGAGCAGACGCACCTGACGGACCCCAATGGAAGTCGCTGCCGCAGCCCTCCCCTGTCGGCGCCCCTAGACGCTGGAGACCGCAGCCCGCAGTCTCTCTCGGTTCTCCCCAGAACACCCGGGCGTGATCTCTCTACGCCCCCACGACGCCGGGACTTATCACAGAGGTTCCTGGAGCTATTCGGCCCCAGTCCCGAGGGCCACACGCCGGAGCCAAGCCTGGAAGCCACGGGAAGTCCAGGGCGCGAGAGGACGCCCTTACGAGTTATTCCGTGCCCTCTTGGCACGCCTCACATTGGCGGTGCCCCTAGCCCAACAGGATCGCCGACGACATGTTCCTGCCTATCCCCCTGATGAATACGTGATATTGTAGCACAAGTGATTTAGGTTAAGTGTGATTTCCCCTAGTGTAGGTATTGTGCAGTGATTTCATATAGTGAATATCGGGGTAAATCAGATCACAGTGAGAAGTTAAAGGACGAGAGTATGGAACAAGATCTGCTTGACTATACGTGTGAGTGACATCCCTGTCATATAATTAATAAGCCTGTGCCACCGGGAGGTTCCCCTATAAAGACATACCCCCATTACTGTGAAGGAATATTGTGAAAGGAAGTATTAATGGTATTCTCTCCTTCCCCCACGCCACCCATAAATCTTGTTTACCACCCACTCTCACTCCCATATCTCGAGTAAGTGTAAACCAAGAATAAAATCAATTACCAAAGTATTTTGGCTAGTGGAAACCATATAAACTTCACGGCTAATATCTGCCGCCCTCCAGTATTACCATAACTTTCCCCTAGCCGTCACAAGTCACTCCCCGCACCTCCTCTATCTCCTCCTAGTGAGACTCAACCCCCTCTCGTGCCCCCGTGCGTGCCTATATTTACTGCACTCCTGATACACTGGGATTGTTTGTGTTGTCATTACTATCAGAGAAGTAAGTATCCTGCGTGATACGCATATCCTAGATAAGGTTTTATATTGCTATATATTGTGCTGTAATATCTGCTGATTTGTCCTGTGTCTGACTGTGGTAATATACGTGTAAAGGTTGTTGCCTAGAGTTTTTGTGTCCTGCCTCTCTTTATTGCACTAGCTCCAGTCTCGAAAGAGGACCCCGCTCCACATTAGATGAAATAGGAACGAGAAGTCGAGCCTAATTTCACCTAGCATTACGGTTATGCTGGGTGTTTTTAGTCCGACCTCTCGTCTTACACCAGCGACTGAGCGGGGTCCTCTTTCTGGACCGGAAGTAAAGCACCCACAAAGGAACAGGACATAAAAACCAGGCAGTACACCTTAACACATCTATTGTCTTAATTCCTACACTGTTAAAATATAAAACAGAGAGGTACTGGATATGCTTTGGACAGGGACACAGAGTTAGCCTTTAATACAAATGTTTATAGTTACACTTAGGACATAGTATTCTTCACTTACACTTGGATAATAAATCATAATATCGTGATACCCGTATTCCGTTTATAGGCAGAATTGATATTATATATATTAAGGCTGATGCACTGGGGGTGGACAGGGCCAAGAGTTAGTGGGGTGAATATTACTATAAATGGGTAGGGTGCAGGTCGCGACACTTGATGAAGTAATTTAGTCGTGGTGACACTTATTCACAGGCTTTTGATTTTCCCACACAACCTGATCTCAGCCCATGATTTCTATAAATTCTTTTGTCTAGAATTTAGGATATTTTCTATTCTGCCGGGTATCGGGCCTTAGTAGGTTATTGGTAACTTTGTCACTTGTATTATTCTGGCCCTCACTTTGTCACTGGTCACTATTATATTCCCATCTCGACAGTTCACAACACAAGAGGTGTTAATGTCACTATATACCCATGTTTCCTAGGTATAATTTGCTGCAGCGCCCGGGCGTGAGTGGAGGCCCTACGGGGAGCCTTCCTGAAGGGGGCAATGAACTGCCCGCAGGGGCGTCACTGCCTGGGTTTCAATCATTGGTGGAGTGCAGGGAGGCCCTCCTGTCTGGGGGCCTCGACCTGGGAGGAGGCCCTCGTACTGGAGCCTCGTCGGTGGGGTGCAGGGAGGCCCTCCGGTCTGGGGGCCTCGACCTGAGTGGTGGCCCTTGGGACTAGGGCCGAACAGCTGTAGGAGGCGGGCCTGTCGCCTCTGGCTCCGAGGAAAGAGAGAGCCTGGGTTGCTCGGGCCTGGGGGCAGCTGGTCAGGCCTGGGGGTCCTGGGGCTGCGGCCTCCTGTAGGGGGAAGTGCCAACAGGGGTGAGCTGTGGCGCCTTATCCGTCGGGTGTCCGGCAGGGGCAGGGACCTCCCAGGGGTAGGTGGTAAGGCCTGGATTGGGCCACGCCACCACTCCAGCAGCACCTCCGGGGAAACACTCCTGTAAGGGGACAAGGGGCGTCCCACACAGCCGAGAGGAAAGGGGTTGGCCGCGCGAGGGACTTCCTGCGTCGGGAGGGCCTTCGGAACCACGAATGAAGAGCATACAGTGGCCGCTCCTTCCCTGTCATGTACAGTGGCCGTGAGCTCCGTTTCGTGACTCCTAGGGCCTGCAGCTGAAGGGCGTACAGTGGCCGCTCCTTCCCCCTCATGTACAGTGGCCGCTCCTTCCCCCTCATGTACAGTGGCCGTGCTGGCGGTGCTGCTCCCGAAGGAGGAAAAGGCAGGAGAGGGGTGCACAGAGGCCGCGCCCTCTCCGGTATGTACAGAGGCTGTAGCCATGGGTCTGTCTACCCTGGTATGTACAGCAGCCGTAGCCGTGGGCCTGCCTGCCCTTTGGGAAGCAACTGAAGGGCGTACAGTGACCGCTCCTTCCCCGTCACGTACAGTGGCCGTGAGTGCGGTGTTACCTGGGACTGACTCTAGTTCAGTCCCACCCCGAACCTGGTGAAGGGTGCCCTGCTCTCAGGGTCGTTGTCTCTTCCCATTTACCTGGTGTTGGGACAGTTGCGGGGAAAAGGGACTCAGGACAGGAGTGTCCCGGTGACCCTCTTGTTCCAGGTCAATAGCCCCGCTGTGGTGTCCTCCTGGGGTGGTGGTGTGATAGCGGCTTGGTGGTGGGGTGGGTGGTCCGGCGGCGGCGTGTATTTTTAAAATAATCAGTAGTAACTAGTAAGTGATAGTTTTATATGGATCTTGTAACTGTTTAGTTTGTTTTTTGTAAAGAAAACATATCAAGAATCATTCACAAATCACGTGAGATATAATGTACATATATTAGTACACTGTTTTTTTATGGAAAAACATGGAAGCAAACAATGCAATCATGTTGCCTACGCACCAAGAAATCACCTACCCACCGAGACGGCAGTACTCATATGCTACCACACACCACTTGCTAAGCAACTTCCCATCATTTTTGCAGCACTTGTATAGTGAGTAGAGCTCTAATGTTTTATAGGCAGATGTATATTACTTCCTTGTGCATGAATATATATTTTTCTTTATTTGCAAACCTTGACTTAAAAAAAAAAAAAAAATGCGTCTCTCAAACGTGACCTTGGAACCTATTTGAGACCTGAAAGAGTTAAGGTATTATTTTGTCACATACTGTGTTGTACTATCTGCTGAATTTGTCCTGTGTCTGACTGTGGTAAGATACGTGTAAAGGTTATTGTCTGGAGTTTTTGTGCCGTACCTCTCTTTATTGCACCACGCCCTGGTCTTGAAAGGGAACCTTGCTACACGTTAGGTGTTTTAGGACCGAGAAGTCGGGCCTTTTTCACCTAGCATTACATTCACCAATAAATTAGGGCAGTAAATGGCTGGACGTTAAGTAACACGCCTGCCTCCTCACACATGGAACATCACCCGCTTGCTAGGGGTTAACGTTAAGGGTCTGGTACCAATTAGTTGATATATCGAGGGTGTATTCTGATCCCTCAAGGGCTCTGCAGTTCAAGTATTCCTAAGAAACTGTTAAACAGCAGCTGTTTACAGAGGATTCTAATGGACTTACGGGCCAAGGTCAGGGCAGTATTGGCGAGAGTTACAGGCAAAAGATGTCCACAGTAGTATGTATGCTTGCACTGAAATCCATGGTGTACAGCATAGTGTCCCCAGAAAATCACCGAAACCCCCACCTGGACCCCATGGAGTAGCCGCAGCCGAACCACGGGATGCCATGCAACAACGGCATAAGTCAGCCTGGGTCGTGCGCCCCTATAGCACCCAGCCGTCGCACCATCACCCTAGCAGGAAGATGAAACTACCTTCGGGGAGTGGGACTGCCAGATCGGATCTGGGTGGAGCTGTTTATTCAGCTCCAAACAGCGCCCCTCAGGAGTGTGCCTATAGCCACTCCCGCCTTCGTCAGACAGCCGATTGCTGCTCCGAAGGTGCTGCCTCCGAGTCAGCCTATTGCCACTCCTCCCTCCGGCAGAAGGAGCCGGCCGATTGCCGCTCCCACCTTCGTCAGATGGCTGATTACTGCTCCGAAGGTGCTGCCCCCGAGTCGGCCTACTGCCGCTCCTCCCTTCGGCAGAAGGAGACGGCTTGTGGCCGCTTCCGCCTTCATCAGATGGCTGATTGCTGCTCCGAAGGTGTCCAGAGGCGCACTGATTCCCCCACTCAGGTCATGGCCAGTAGCCGGGCCTTGGCGTCTCATAGTTGCGCCCTTGGGCAGCCATGGCCGATTGCCAGACCCCACGGCCAGAGAGAGGTGTTGGCAGTGTCATCGTCCCAGCGTGAGATGAGAGCCCGGACCTCCAGCAACGGAGAACCCCAGCGAGGCCTTACAGCTTTCCCTGCCCTTCGCTCCCTATGCCTGGCCCTGGAGAAGACCCACCTGACGGACCCTAGTTCAGGCCGGTGACACAGCCCCTCCCTGACGGCGCCCCTTGACTCTGGGGACCACAGCCCTCAGTCACTCCAGATCCTCCCCAGGATGCCTGGGCGTGATCTCTCCATGCCTCCAAGACGGCGTAAGACCTCCACCTCCAGCCGAGACCTGAGCCAGAGATTCCTGGACCTGTTTGGCCCCAGACCTGAGGGCCACACTCCCGAACCTAGCCCGGAGACTACGGGCCCCTTCGCCACCTGCAGCCCTGGACGAGAGAGGACGCCCCTGCGAGTCGTCCCGTGCCCTCTCGGCACGCCCTTCTTTGGCGGTGCCCCTATTCCGGCAGAGTTGTCGCCGGCGTTTCTCCCCGCCGCCCCCACTATATGAGTGAATCATGTTAAGTGTGGTGTTGCCCCAGAATTAGTTAAGTGACTTATGCTAAGTGTGACGTTGCCCCAGAATTAGTGTAACAGTGATACAGTGACTTACTGTACGTTGAATATCGGGGCGAGTGAAATCACGGGCGGATGAGTAAGGACGAGTGCAGCAACTAAATTCTGGTGAATCAGACTCACGAGTGACGGCCTTGCAGAAAACCAGTAAGACTACTACCCCGAGAAATCCTCTATAGCAAAATACACCAATGTCCTTTGTTAAGGAAACCTGAGAGAAAAGTGTTAATAATATTCTTCCGCTTGTATTGCCGTAAACACAGTGAATTCCCAGTGTCCTCTACCCTCTCTTTAAGAATTTCCTCCCAGCAGCTAGTGTGAACGTAAACGAGGAATAGAATCATTTGTCAAAACCCCTTTGCTATCAGAAAATACTAAGTTTGAATTAATAATACTTGCTCTCTCCAAATATTACTATAACTCTGTTCTGACCCGCCGCGAGTCACTCCCCTGGCCCCCCCCCCCCGTGTGTGACTCACTCCCCGCACTCCCACGCGCACCTGTATTCCCTGTACACCTGTGCACTAGAATTACTGTGTTGGCATCAGTATCAGTTAAGCCAGTATCCTGCGAGATACTAATATCCTAGGTTTTATTTCTCTGCCACATACTGTGTTGTAATATCTGCTGTTTTGTCCTGTGTCTGACTGTGGTAATATACGTGTAAAGGTTATTGCCTGGAGTTTTTGTGTCCTACCTCTCTTTATTGTACTAAGCCCTGGTCTCGAAAGAGGACCCCGCTACACGTTAGGTGTTCTAGGACCGAGGAGTCGGGCCTTTTTCACCTAGCATTACACTGGTGGCCAGCGGTAGTTCTTGACCCTGGTGTAGAAGAGAGGTAGTGAGGAAATATTTGGCAAAATGGCAACTAAACCGCACGTACAGTTACCCAAGTTTTACCCCTACCAGTACGATATACACACGTATCTGGCAATAATCAAACCCTTACTGGATATTGGCTTTGATAATGACCAGCAGAAAATTGCAGTCACACTCCCAATATTGGGCAAAGCGACGGCGAACATAGCACCGAAAATCGTTCCGAAGCTCACCTGGCAGAACTTTACAAAGTTCATTGTTCAAGCCATCACCCCATCATTAGGGAGAGTGGTGGCTCTATCCCAATTGGATAGTTGTTCATTTGACGGGGGTTTAGATAATACCCTGATACAGGCAAGACGCCTAGTTACTGCTGCCTACCCGGAGGCAGATGAGGAAACCCGGGATCAGCACACGTTTAACACTCTGCTCAGAGTGCTTCTGAGTGTTGTCAGACAACACTTCACTATCCATGACCCAACTGGAAACATGAATAGAGATGTCCAGCTCATACAGCGCCTCCTGATTGCCTGCCTTACTCCCCAGCAAATTAATGTGGTAAAGAAATTTCCCATTCATCCCCCGGCTTCTCCAACCTTGCCACGACCTCTCTTGCCTCACACCAGCCCTACCCCGGCACCCAGTCTGCCTAGGGCACACCCCTCCCGCTGGCGTCCCGCCCCGCGGGAAAAATCCGAATCTAATCCTAGTGAATCCGTGGGAATTCACAGCCTGTAGCTCCCGCTGTCCCCTACATGACATACGGGACCAACTTAAAGCTGCCCACCACAGAACCACAGCCCCGGGTTCACGTAAGGTGTCCTCTTTAGAAGGTGAGGTCCCAGAAGACGAACTGGCACCCATGGACGAGCCCCATCCAGGAGAACAGGAACAGGAATAGGAACAGGAGAATGAAAGCCCCAGACAGCTGGATTTTTAGGCCCGCCCCCACACCAACCCACGGTGGCGGGGGCCATTACCCCTAAGTATCGCCCCCCAGTGTACCACAAGATGAAATTAAACGGCATGAAGGCCAGACTGCTAGTCGATATGGGAGCAGCCAGGTCCTGCCTTTTCAGCCACTATTTCTCCCGTCACAGATCGACCTTTGGCTCACTCTGCCCCACTGTCACTCACCTTGTGGACACGGGGGATGGCCCCCTGCCCATACGTGGGGAGACTCGGGCCCTACGGGTAGACACCCACCAGCCGGTAACCACCCAACATCAATTCATTATTTTCGACTCCTCCCGCCGGAGCTACAACGGGTATTTAGGACTAGACTTACTCCAAAAACTTGGAGCTACAATTGACTTCCGCTACCGACAGCTCTAGTTCCGTCCCCCACCCCACCCCACCCAGGCCTTTTGCACCTGTACGCCCCGGCCCTGGCCGGAAGATTCGCCTCCTCCCCTGCTCCCGTGCTCACCTCCTCCTCCCCTCCCTCCATCCCCCTCTCCTTCTCCTCCAGTGCCCCCCCTCCTCCTTCCTTCCCTGCCACCGTCTCCGCCGCTGTTACCAATCCCTCCCACCACGAGGCCTGGGTGCCCCTTAACCGGCCCTCCGGTCCCTCTGTTTTGTTCTCCCCCCTCCTCCCGCTGGGAGCCCTTTCTGCCTGCCTTTTATCTCCCACTTTTCTCCCTCCACACCACACCGCCGTCCGCATAGCCAGCCTCACCCCTTCCCCCCTTACCCTCCCCAAAGGGCTCATTGTCGGAGAGATGGAGAAAGCCCAGCCCTGTGCCCCATTCTCCTCCCACTTCCCTGCCCCCCAACCCCCTATTCCCGATCATCTCTCCACCCAGCAGTCAGACACCCTACGTCATCTCCTCCTGGATTTCCAGGACCTGTATGCGACAGGACCAGCAGACATAGGGCACACCACGTACCTGTCACATGACATTTACACGACAGGCTCACCCATGAGACAGCCTTCCCGACGGAAGAACCCCCGACAAAGGAAGCAAGAGGACTGCCAGGTACGTGAAATGATAGAGGCCAGCGTCATTTCCCCCTCCACCAGCCTTTGGTCCTCCCCCATCGTTCTAGTGAAGAAGAAAGATGGCACGATGCGATTTTGCATCAATTACCGCCGCCTGAACAACGTCACCATCAAAGATGCCACTCCTCTCCCACGAATTGATGATTCCTTAGATTCCCTTTACGGGGTGTCTTGGTTTTCCACCCTCGACCTCCAGTCCAGGTACTGGCAGGTCCCTGTACATCCAGAACACTGAGGCAAGACGGCCTTTTCCACGAGCAATGGCAAACATTACGAATTCAATGTCCTGCTGTTTGGCCTCTGCAATGCCCGTGCCACTTTCTCCAGGCTAATGGAATCTCTCCTGAGTGGCCTTACTTGGGAGATATGTCTGGCCTATTTGGATGACGTCATCGTTTTTAGTCAGACCTGGGGTGACCACTTGCAGCGCCTCTGCCGAGTCTTCACTAGGATTCGCCAGGCAGGCCTCAAGCTCTTCCCTCTAAGTGTGTCCTGGCTGCCAGGACTGTCTCGTTCCTGGGACATGTTATCTCCCAAGCAGGAATCTCCCCGGACCCTGACAAGCTCCGCGCCATAGCGGACATACTGCCACCACAGGAAGTCCACGGTGTCCATATCTTCCTAGGACTCAAGTCCTACTATCATCGCTTTGTGAAGGGGTTCGCACAAATTGCAAAGCCTCTTCACGATCTGACCAGGAAGGGGGAGCTGCTCATCTGGACTGAAGAAAGGTGAGCTGCCTTCCAACAGCTAAAAGACAAGCTCATCTCTGCCCCCATCGTGGCCTTTCCCAATTATGCCCTCCCCTTTCGCTTCTGCACCGATGTTTCCCTCACTGCCATAGGCGCCGTACTAGCCCAGGTACAAGCCGGTCGGGAGCACATCATCGTCTGCGCCAGTCGCACCTTGAATCCAGCCGAGAAGAATTATACCGCGATCAAGCGAGAATGCATCGACATAATTTGGGCCCTCCAACATTTTAGGGCTTACCTTTCCGGGACTCAGGTCACGATTATCACCGACCACCAGTCACTCCAGTGGCTACGCCAGTCTGACTCACATAAAGCCCAACTTGTCAGATGGCGCGAAACCCTGGAGGAATTTCAGTATGAAAGCTCCACATCAATGCGGATGCCCTCTCCCGCTTCCCCATCCACGCGGTACAGCCAGATCCGGACTTCCTACAACTATGGCACTGCAAGGAACGGCCCCCCTGGATTCCCGCCCACCTGTTCAGCAACTATGCCGACAAGGTGACCACCTCCTAACCCCATCCGGGCATATCCTCCTGACCCCCAATACAGCGCATGACACCCTGCGCCACCTTCATACCCATAACGGCATCCACCTGGGCACCAAGAAATTATTACAAGTGTTCAATGACACCTACTGGGCACCAAACCCCTCCACCCTTGCCAAGGAAATCATTCAAAATTGCCGCACCTGTTCACTGGGAAAAGATGTCACCCGGACCGCCGGACCCTCGGGTCACATCACCACCCACAAGCCCTGGCAACTCCTGGCGATAGATGTAGTAGGCCCCCTTCCTCTCAAATCTGGATATAAATATGTGATCACCTTTGTGGACACATATTTGAAATTTGTAGTAGCCTGTCCAGCGAAAGAGCATCATGCCATCGTTGTCGCCGATGCCCTTCTCCAACACATGTTCCCTTATTTTGGCATCCCTCAAGCCATCCATTCTGATAATGCCCCTGAATTCTCCGGGAAAATCTGGGAGGAACTTGCCAGAACTTTGGGTACAAAATCTCCCACTCCTCTCCTTACTGGCCACAGGGGAACGCAGTATGTGAATGTAACCATTGTACTCTCATGAATCAATTATGCACACGCATCAAGGCTACGAAAAACGATGACTGGCCGGCTCATGTGAAGATCGTTCAGTGGGGCATGAATTCCTGCCCCCTAGAGGACGGGGTTTCCCCACATGAAAGGATATTCAGCGAAGCCCCCCTTCTATTATCACCGTGCTAACACCTGCAACCACCCACCTCCGCTCCCATTACAGACCCGTTGCACTTTCTGAAGGGCCGACTGCACCACCTACAAAAAACTCTAGACCTTGGCTCTGACACAGCCTCCAACCCCTTCAGCCCCGACGACACTGTCGTCATCGCCCAACATCCCACCCCCCACAAACTCGTCCCCCGCTTCATGGGGCCCCACACAATCACCCACGTCCCCAATCCTTACCAGGTTGTCATAGATTATCACGGCACCCTGCGCACCATCCGAAACCACCAAGTGCTCCCTTTCCGCACGCCCGCCTCTGCCACCCCGACCCCACACCCCCAACCTCCCCCTGCTCCTGTGCCGCCCTCCATTTCCACATACGAGTGCTACATTTCCTCCTTGCCCTCCTCCTCACCCCCCTACCGCCTCAGCCTCCCGGCCGCCACCACTCCCCGCACCTCACCTGACATCCCACCCGCCACACCAACCTCCCCTCGCTCTCCCTCACCCCTTCCCTCCGCCGCCCCACCCTCCCCATCCAACCCCACATGTCCTGCCCACGTCGCCACACCCTCACCACAACCCACTACCACTACCCTTCGCCCACCGCCCTTGCATACGCCCACTCCGACGGCCTCACCCCCCCACCGTGCCCCCAACTCGCACAGCAGCTCGTACTACCCAACCCCACCCACCCCACACTCCCACTTCCCCACCCACTCCCACCGTCAGAACCACCACCACCCACTCAGGCTACCTCTCACACCCACCCACCCGATACATCCATACTCCTACACCACCCGCCTCCCCACGACTTCACACTGTCATGATACACCAAGCTTAAATCCCCTTCACCTTCACTCCCCAGAGACTCGACGCCACATTACCCCAGCACAAAACCTGACCCCGACCCTCGGTGTTCAGCATATAGCACCCTACCACACCAGCAGCAACACTGAGCAAGATGAAAGTGCGACGGGCCATATGGGCACCTACCCTTGGCAGGAACCGCCGGCCCCGCGGACCACACCACCTGCTGACCCTCCACTGTTCTGCCCTCACCACCACCGCGCTCTTCCTCACCTGCAATGCGAAGCAGGAAGAAAACCACTACACCGCCACCTGGCAGGCCCTACTACAACACCTCCAGCCTGTGTACACCACACACGACACTCACGTATACCACCTCCAGCCACGAGGACGTGACTTTTTCCAGGGGAAGAGTGGTGAAATGCATGGTGTACAGCATAGTGCCCCTGGAAACTCACTGACATCCCCATCCAGACCCCACGGAGTAGCCGCAGCTGAACCACGGGATGCCGTGTGTCACGGGGTTTTTAAAATATCACGGTAATTTTGAAATAAATACTTAAATATTATTTAATTGATATTAATATTCAATAATATTAAAGAGCAGGGACAATGATTGTCTTGCTAAATCGTGCAACGATTCTCTAAAAACGAGAATTTAAAAACTTTCTCCACAGTACACAGCAGAGACTAATTACTCACAATTGCTGAATTACTGTACTGTTAGCCTCTGGAGAAAGTTACTTCACCCCTGACAATAAATAACTAATACTAATAATAATATCAGGCTCTTGCTGATGCTTTAACTCCTATCTGGCACAACGGATTTTAAGTTAATACAACAAGACTGGTCTAAGTACCAGTTATGAAGGCAACGTTTATGCAAGCTAGGAGCTATATGGAAAATAAGCTTAATTTGGAGGAATGAAACAAGATATTACTTTACATTAAGCTCAAGAAAAAGAACTGTTAAATTTATTGATTACAAAAATAAATTTAACGTTACAATTCAAATCAAATTAATGAGACACACTCACTCACACAAAAGCTAAATACTTACGCCTAGAAAAAAAACACCTTAACTAAACTCTTAAGACTACAAAATACAAAAGGGAAATACTATAGTCGATGAATGCTTTGTATCACCGAGGTGGGAGTTTGAAGAAACCGTACTCTGTGGAACTTGGATGCTAGCTGACTTCTCACACTTCTGGAGCACAGGACCTCTCTCCGTCAAGGCAAACACTAGACTGAATTCAAAATACATTGTATGGGCAGGACGCACAAGCCACCGGAAGAAGGCGTGGCTAATGGCTAAGGCAAGCAGAGGCGAACGATAAAGAAACAATTGTATCGCTCAGTAGAGCACTTAGTGACGTGCATTAAATCGGTCACTTTTGAAAGTGACGAATGTTTTGAAAAGTATACTCCGAAATGGAGGGAGAAACGGTTAGCTGAGCGATACACAGTGAGTTTTCCACTAAATAGTTCGTGGCTTCTCACAAAAGGGAAATGTCGCGAATTGATTCGTGACATTACGCCCCTACAAAATTAAATTTTTTCCTTATGGGAAAAAATTTGTGGATATATATATATATATGTACACATCCTAAGTCATTCACACAAGATTTACACTGTGGTGTGTGTGCTATCCTGCTACAGGAGAAAGTCGCAGTCGCCAGTGAGCGAAAAAACCTCGTATTTACGTTAATAGAAGCAAGCTTGAGGGAAAAACTCCGTGACAATGGTGAAAATCCTGTACTCAGGTCAAACTGAGCGAAAAGTCGCTACATTTACACTGACAACTAATTGTTGTGTAGTGTGATGTATGTAATACACGATGTAGGTGTGACAGTTGTAGTGTAACTGTACCTACGTGTAAAATGACATAGAAAATAATAACATGGCGACGACGAAGGCAGAGGAGAAGAGGCGGCAGCGTGCGGCAGACGATCAGCTGGTCCGCACAGCAAAACTGCTACACCCATTGCTGAACCTGCAAAACCAATTGAGGTGGAGCATCAAAAGTGTCAATGAGACAAAATTCTTATTACGTTACAATTACTCTCTCTGCCTAGCAATCAGTACATGCTACGAAAAGTACGCTCTAGCTGAAAAATACAAGTGACAGCCTAAGCTTCGTACATTCGAGGTCGCCATTAATTATAGCACACGATTATGTCAGCAAGTTGAGAATCCCTGTGCAAACTCGGGTCTTCCATAGCCTCGAACTGCACACGGGTCCTCAACCTGTGCCTTAACCTACAGTTCTTATATTAATATCGAGGAGCTGAGAATCCTTGTGCAAACTTGGGTCTTCCATAGCCTCAAGTCGCCTCTGCAGAGTTCTCACTTCCCCCTTAACCTACAGTACTTATATTAGTATCGGGGAGCTGAGAAACCTTGTGCAAACTTGGGTCTTCCATAGCCTCAAGTCACCTTTGCGGAGTTCTCTCTAGAACTTCCCCCTTAACCTACAGTACTTATATTAGTATCGGGGAGCTGAGAATCCTTGTGCAAACTTGGGTCTTCCATAGCCTCAAGTCGCCTCTGCGGAGTTCTCTCTCGAACTTCCCCTTTAACCTACGGTACATATATTAGTACCGGGAAGCTGAGAATCCTTGTGCAAACTCGGGTCTTCCATAGCCTCGAGTTGCCTCGCAACTTCCCCCTTAACCTACGGTACATAATATGTATGTACAGGCCCTGGACATAATGTGTCCTGTGGGGCCAATGGGCGAGACATCAGGTCTGCACCCACTTCACCACTACTCTGTCTCTCAACTGTCTCAGAGATTACGGGTGTGATTAGAAATGGCACAGGAAGGGCATGTCCCTGATTAGTGGTGATACTTTGGCACACACTGCAGGAACGGACAAAACCATCTATGTCTCGTCCCATCCCTGGCCAGAAAAAGTCAGCTCGGATACGGCCCTGGGTCTTCCTTTTGCCCATGTGACCTCCTGAGGCTGAACAATGACCCCATTGTAACACTGCTAGGCGGTACTTGGCGGGAACGACAAACTGCAGTCGAACCTCGCCCTCGGGTGTTCGTGACTCACGGTAGAGCCGTCCTTGTTTGCAAAGGAACTTGGCTCGACCTCCCCGTGAATACTTAATCACTCGACCCTTTTGTTTGTTCCGCACGGCAGCAAGTGTCGGGTCAGAATGTTGTTCTTGTACAACAAGTTGACTACACATCAGATCTTGCGGCGATTCAATGATCACTGGGGTGACACAGTCTGGAGCCTCAGCCGTGGCTCGTGTTACCGCAGCAGCAGAAGTCTGAGTAGCGTCATCGGAGCAGCTATCCTTGACTCCATTAATATTTCCAATGATGAGGTCAAATAAAGGTTCTGGCATGACAACTGCAAGTGTCGTACCAGTATAAAATGGAGATGCCACCTGGATACGTGCCTCAGGGAACAATCTCACTGATCCATTAATAAGTCTAACCTGGATCTGTCGACCTGTATACTCATCAGGCCGAACTAAACTCTGCTTAACAGAGCAGCCTGAGGAACCATTGTCCCTCAGGACATTTACAGAAACACCTCCTACAGACCCTGGCTGAACAAGAAAGGCAGTGTTGTTGGTGGAAGGGTCTGAGGAGGTAGCAGCCAGTCATTCATGAGACTGCGGAACAACCGATGCAGCAAACGTGGCGCCCTGGGAACTAGGTGTCTGAGGAGAGTTCATGGTCGGAGGGGGACTTGTGAACTGTTGGGAAGTACCTGTACTGGTAGAGATGACACCACCGGGTACTTGTGGAATGAAGGCTGCATTTGCCTCCTGCCTCCGATACACTAATTGACCTGACTGAGGGTTACGTGGCTTGTCCTTGTATTGCTGCTGCTGCTGCTTGGGGAACTGCTGCTGGTTGGGGTGCTTGTTGTACCGCTTCCAAGCAGGCTGCTGTGTATTTTGCCCCTGGTCCTTCTGTGGTTTGCTTGGACCTTGACCATTACTCTAAGAACGGCCTTGGTGCTGGGATTCAGTCTGAGACGGCTTCCCAGACTTGGCAGTATCTTTTCTGCTCCAGGTGTTTTGCTTACTAGTTTGATACCCGTATGCAGTAAAGAATGCGTCAGCCTTTTCTGCCATTTGGCTGGCATCTTTCACCTGGCAGATCTTAAGCTGTGCTATGAGCTCAGCAGGCCACGACCTCTCTAGCTGTGTACGCAGCATAAGGTCAATTATCCCCTCACGCGTGGAAGGAGTTTCATCTTTCTCCATCCACTCATTTAAGTAAGCTGTGAGACGATCAAGGAACTGAACAGCTGTCTCCTTGTCTTGGAGACGAGCTCGCATGAACTGAACTTTGGCGTCGTCTACTGTGAGACCATACGCCTTAATGAGTGCAGCTTTCATCATCTCATATGTGAGATTGTCTCCACGAATTCTGTGGAGAATATCGAGGGCAGGGCCCTCAAATAGGCTAAGAAACTGAAGCCGCTTAGCTGCCTCATCCAGTTGATACATGTCTGCCATGTCCTCAAAACGAGCTATGTACGGCTCGATTCGCTCGCTTTCCTTGTATGAAGGAAGCTTGATGCGTGGGGTCGCCAGGACATGTGCAGGGAGAACGCTCGTGGAGCTTGGACCAACTGCACCAGACGTGTCTGAAGCCAAGGAATCTCGCTTGAGCTTCAGCACTTCAAGTTCATGTTCTCGTTCTTTCTCTCGTTGTTCACGCTCGTATTCGCGCTGTTCTCGCTCTTGTACTAGCTCGTGTTCGCGCTGTTGTCGCTCTTTTTCTAACTCGAGCTCGCGTTGTTTTTGTTCGTGTTCACGCTGTTCTCGCTCATATTCGCGCTGTTCTCGCTCATATTCGCGCTGTTCTCGCTCATATTCGCGCTGTTCTCGCTCACGTTCACGAGCGTCTTTCTCACGTTCTTGCTCGTAATTGAACCGTGAGAGAACGTAACTCTGTATTTTCTCTGGGTCAGTGAGACCCATATCTTTGGCTTCCTGTACATAAGCACTGGCTGCCATGGCGCTAATTTATTAAGCAAACGAAACTGAGCACTGACTGCTTCGCAAACGAATGCTAATAATACAAATAAAGAATACAGACACAAGCTAGTGGTGACCAGTCTTATCTAGTTAACTGGGAAAGAATAAATAAAAATGTAAATGACTGGGAAGACTCAATAATAAACACAATGGGTACGCCGACTTCCCAGGAGCGAATAAAATCGTCTGGCGTTACCAAGAATAAACTAGAGTTAAGTACTCTATGGATTGATAAAGCAAAATTCACTTGCTAAATTACGGGTAAACACCAGTAAGCTTGTGCCTATAAACTTTAATGATAAATACCTATATATGAATGAGTGAGCACTATCTCGTGAATAGCTTTAGAGCTAGGAGTTAATATCCTGGAATGAGGTCGCCAATGGGGTGCTTTCAAAGCTAGTATTCCGCTAGATGGCTCCACTGTTGCAGTAAACACATTCCCCGCGCTGTTTAAAAAGCATATTTTTCTTTGTTAAATATCTATACTGTTGTGTGAAAATGTGGATCATGGTAATGTCATATGCCGAAATATAAATAATACAAATAGAACACGTATTTATAACGTATCGTGAAGTGTTTATATTTATCATAAACGGAAATTAAAATATCACTGATGGCATGTGATGGCAACCCGTCCTTCCAGAGACCCCATTTTATTTAATTTCTGCTACATTTAGTGCAAATTTGGTTCTTAATACATTGTCTGTTCAGACTGTAAAGTACGCTTAGTGGCCATCTAGACTCATCCAGTTTCTATGTGGGCAGAAATTTAATGTTGAGTAAATACTGGCATTCAACATTTTGATCGCTTCCTTCACGCATGCGCACCACAAGACAGTCCCGTGTTTAAGTTTTTTCACGAGGGATGTCAAGTTTCCATGAAAAATTTTATTTTGATGGCGTGTAATGTCACGGATTCACTCAGAGTAGAAACGAGCTATATTCATAACATTCGTCATTGGTTCATAAGTGACTATGTATAGGCAGTGTGTTTCACTGAGCGATATCTTTGTGTAATTGTCATTCCCACATCTTGCCTTTCTGGCTGTTAATTAAGCTACGCCCATTTCTCATGCCCCTGTACCCGACGTTGGTTACATTACTGTCGTAAATGGACACACCCACAAACACACATAGTTCAGTAATGTGAGTTCCTGACTGTTGAGCTGAGAGAGAGAGAGAGAGAGAGAGAGAGAGAGAGACCTTCTTCTGCAGTTTCCTTGCACCATGAGTGAGTCATATTCATATGTATCATTGTAGCTTTTTGTAAATAAAGTGTTACAGTGAAGTTTTGTCTTTTTCTGTTGAGAACTAGTGGTTATTTTAATTTTTACATTTCACCAAGTGCCTACCAAATAAATACCTTAAGGTCATCTTATCATCAATATCTCACACACATTGCCCCCTCTTGGCAAGTCCCTAATGGTATGGTCATGTGAGAACTGTCTCCAGGCCACCTGTCCACACACATATGTTTGTAAGATCTTCCACTGACAGTCAGTAGCTTGTGCACATACCAGTCCTCTTGACCTGGATGCAATCTCACTGGGGGTAGACATTTAAGAGGATGCAGTAGTATTTACTCGTCATGTGTTCTCACGTTTGCATATATATATATATATATATATATATATATATATATATATAAATATTTATATATATATATATATATATATATATATATATATATATATATATATATATATATATATATATATATATATATATATATATATATATATATATATATATATATATATTATGTATATATATATATATAATTATATATATATATAAACGATCTTGGTTTTGGGACGGTTCCTCCGACCGGATGATTTATGATGGTGAATGCCAGTATTTACTCAACATTAAATTTCTGCCCACATAGAGACTGGATGAGTCAAGATACCCACTAGGCGTACTTTACACTCTGAACAAACTATGTATTAAGAATCTAACTTGCACTAAATGTAGCAGAAATTAAATAATATAGGACCACAGAAATGGTGGATTGCCATCACATGCTATCAGTGATATTTTAATTTCAGTTTATGATAAATATAAACAATTCATGATACGTTATATATACGTGTTCTATTTGTATTATTTATATTACGGCATATGACATTACCATGATTCACAATTTCACACAACAGTGTAAATATTTAACAAATAAAATTATGCTTTTTAAACAGCGCGGAAATGTGTTTACTGCTACAGTGGAGCCATCTGACGGAATACTAGGCTTTTCAGAAGCACCCCATTGTCACGGGGTTTTTAAAATATCACGGTAATTTTGAAATAAATACTTAAATATTATTTAATTGATATTAATATTCAATAATATTAAAGAGCAGGGACAATGATTGTCTTGCTAAATCGTGCAACGATTCTCTAAGAACGAGAATTTAAAAACTTTCTCCACAGTACACAGCAGAGACTAATTACTCACAATTGCTGAATTCCTGTACTGTTAGCCTCTGGAGAAAGTTACTTCACCCCTGACAATAAATAACTAATACTAATAATAATATCAGGCTCTTGCTGATGCTTTAACTCCTATCTGGCACAACGGATTTTAAGTTAATACAACAAGACTGGTCTAAGTACCAGTTATGAAGGCAACGTTTATGCAAGCTAGGAGCTATATGGAAAATAAGCTTAATTTGGAGGAATGAAACAAGATATTACTTTACATTAAGCTCAAGAAAAAGAACTGTTAAATTTATTGATTACAAAAATAAATTTAACGTTACAATTCAAATCAAATTAATGAGACGCACTCACTCACTCACACAAAAGCTAAATACTTACGCCTAGAAAAAAAACACCTTAACTAAACTCTTAAGACTACAAAATACAAAAGGGAAATACTATAGTCGATGAATGCTTTGTATCACCGAGGTGGGAGTTTGAAGAAACCGTACTCTGTGGAGATTGGATGCTAGCTGACTTCTCACACTTCTGGAGCACAGGACCTCTCTCCGTCAAGGCAAACACTAGACTGAATTCAAAATACATTGTATGGGCAGGACGCACAAGCCACCGGAAGAAGGCGTGGCTAACGGTTAAGGCAAGCAGAGGCGAACGATAAAGAAACAATTGTATCGCTCAGTAGAGCACTTAGTGACGTGCATTAAATCGGTCACTTTTGAAAGTGACGAATGTTTTGAAAAGTATACTCCGAAATGGAGGGAGAAACGGTTAGCTGAGCGATACACAGTGAGTTTTCCACTAATAGTTCGTGGCTTCCCACAAAAGGGAAATGTCGCGAATTGATTCGTGACACCGTGTGACAACAGCATTAGTCAGCCCGGGCCGTGTGCCCCATAGCACCCAGCCATCTCACCATCGCCCTAGCAGGAAGATGACACTACCTTCGGGGAGTGGGACCGCCAGATCGGATCGGGGTGGAGCTGCTTATTCAGCTCCAAACAGCACCCCTCAGGAGTGTGCCTATAGCCGCTCCCGCCTTTGTCAGACGGCCGATTGCCGCTCCGAAGGTGCTGCCCCCAAGTCAGCCTATTGTTGCTCCTCCCTCCGGCAGAAGGAGATGGCCAATTGCTGCTTCCACCCTCGTCAGACAGCCGATTGCTGCTCCGAAGGTGCTGCCCCCGAGTCGGCCTATTGCCGCTCCTCCCTCTGGCAGAAGGAGATGGCCAATTGCCGCTCCCGCTCTGTCAGACGGCCGATTGCCACTCCGAAGGTGTCCAGAGGCGCGCTGATTCCCCCATTCAGGCCACGGCCAGTAGCCAGGCCTTGGCTCCTCATAGTTGTGCCCTTGGGCAGCCACGGCCGATTGCCGGGCCCCACAGCCAGAAAGAGGTGTCGGCAGTGTCATCGCCCCAGCGTGAGATGAGAGCCCGGACCTCCAGCAATGGAGAACCCTAGCGAGGCCTTACGGCTTCCCCTGGCCTCCGCTTCCTACGCCTGGCCCTGGAGAAGACCCACCTGACGGACCCAAGTCCAGGCCGGTGACACAGCCCCTCCCTGACGGTGCCCTTCGACTCAGGGGACCGCAGCCCTCAGTCACTCCAGATCCTCCCCAGGACGCCCGGGCGTGATCTCTCCATGCCCCCAAGACAGCGTAAGACCTCCATCTCTGGCCGAGACCTGAGCCAGAGATTCCTGGACCTGTTTGGCCCCAGTCCTGAGGGCCACACTCCCGAACCTAGCCCGGAGACTATGGGCCCCTTCGCCACCTGCAGCCCTGGACGAGAGAGGACGCCCCTGCGAGTCGTCCCATGCCCTCTCGGCACGCCCTCCTTTGGCGGTGCCCCTATTCCGGCAGAGTTGTCGCCGGCGTTTCTCCCCGCCGCCCCCACTATATGAGTGAATCATGTTAAGTGTGGTGTTGCCCCAGAATTAGTTAAGTGACTTATGCTAAGTGTGACGTTGCCCCAGAATTAGTGTAACAGTGATACAGTGACTTAATATATGTTGAATATCGGGGTGAGTGAAATCACGGGCGGATGAGTAAGGACGAGTGCAGCAACTAAATTCTGGTGAATCAGACTCACGAGTGACGGCCTTGCAGAAAACCAGTAAGACTACAACCCCGAGAAATCCTCTATAGTAAAATACACCAATGTCCTTTGTTACAGGAAACCAGAGAGAAAAGTGTTAATAATATTCTTCCGCTTGTATTGCTGTAAACACAGTGAATTCCCAGTGTCCTCCACCCTCTCTTTAAGAATCTCCTCTCAGTAGCTAGTGTGAACGTAAACGAGGAATAGAATCAATTGTCAAAACCCCTTTGCTGTCAGAAAATACTAAGTTTGAATTAATAATACTTGCTCTCTCCCAGTATTACTATAACTCTGTTCTGACCCGCCGCGAGTCACTCCCCTGGCCCCCCCCCCTGGTGTGCGACTCACTCCCCGCACTCCCACGCGCACCTGTATTTCCTGTACACCTGTGCAGTGTGCACTAGAATTACTGTGTTGGCATCAGTACCAGCTAAGCCAGTATCCTGCGAGATACTAATATCCTAGTTAAGGTTTTATTTCTCTTCCACGTACTGTGTTGTAATATCTGCTGTTTTATCCTGTGTCTGACTGTGGTAATATACGTGTAAAGGTTATTGCCTGGAGTTTTTGTGTCCTTCCTCTCTTTATTGCACTAAGCCCCGGTCTCGAAAGAGGACCCCGCTACACGTTAGGTGTTCTAGGACCGAGGAGTCGGGCCTTTTTCACCTAGCATTACATGCACCAAGGCTATCCTTATCCGATTTGAATCATGAATAGTCTTCATGTCACTGTTAGAGTCCACCTGTCTGTTGCCAGATGCCTTAATCCTTGAAGGTGTGGCCACAAACAGATCACCTCTGCCACTATGTACTCTGCAGTCCAGCAGCCCTACCTCTAATTCCTGTCCCCCTCTTTCATGTATATCTCCACACCATACCTCCCCCTCCACCTAACTCTTGTACACTTTCCTAGATAGTGTGTAAATCTCCATTCCTTCAGCAGGGCCAAGCCATTTCAAGGTACAGTACAGGGTAATCCCTCTCAAGTTCTGTGGTACATCCACATCACCATTCTTCTTTTTTTATGTGTTGTACTCATCCTTAACTGAAATACAGTGATCCCTTCTGATGTGCAGTATCGACCTGTTCATTATCTGGATATTGGACCTTGGCTGTATTTAACCATTATCGTATTTTACTTGCTATTATCCGGACGTCAAAGTCTCCAAGAACTTCGGCTGGCCAGCCGACATATTCAAACATTTGGTATTGTGGCTGCTGGGCTCTAGCCGTGCTCGGGAAATAAACCATAACCTACAACGTGAGCTAAAATGTCCGTCTGACCCTGTACTGAATGGTCAATGTCACCTGCTGGTCCGATCGCACCCTACGAACCTCCAGCACCCGAGTAATACAGACTGCAACCCACAAGCGGTGTCAAAACTTCCGTACGCATCCCCACCAAATGTCCAAAGTCGCGTGGCTTGAGATTAGCCTTTCCCAACTACCACCGCGTGTAAGACAGACCACAAGCCACGAGGCAGGTGAAAGCGCCTGTCCGCTTCGTGACAGAGGGGTGAAAATCCTGCCCACAGTCTCGCTTCTCCCTGCTCCCGTTCCTCCTCCATACCCTCCCATGCTCCCTGCCTTGATAGCCCGGCCTCCCTGCTACCCTTCACTCACTCCCTCAGTCCCTCCCCTCCTTCGTGCTGAAAGCACTGACCAGTGACTTTTTAAAGTTTTTGGCAATTTATTCTAATGCTATTGGCTGTATCAAAATTCCGTGAAATCCACGACAACGCTCATGAAATTCTACATTTAGACATATGCTTAACTCCAGGAAGGTGCTGGCATATTTTGCACTATGACGGAAGTTATATGAAGGTAAGTTTTACTCTTGAACATCATTTATTCTCACTGCAGTTTTGTTATTTTACTTATCAGTTTTCTGTGCTTTTATTTGCTTGTCTTATAGTATAAGATGGTATACCATTTATACCAGTATAACCAATTTCCGGTGACATTTGGCCACGGAACTTTTTTTTTTTTTTCCTTCCTGGAACAGCTATCACTTCACAAAGATAACTGATTTTCCAACCATCATCAGGTTTTTGGTGGATTTTTGTTGTTTATTCATTGTTTCCTTGGTGTTTAGCATTAACCCATTGCGTCTGGCATATATTCCTACCAACCCTTCTGTTATGCGAGGCGTTTTTAGCTCGACTTCTCGCGCCAAAAACGCTCGCGATTGAGCGGGGTCCTCTTTCGGACCGGAAATAAAACACTCACAAAGGAACAGGGCCTAAAAACTGGGCAGTACACCTTAACACATCTATTAGCTTATTTCAATACACTGTGCCAATACAAACAAAGAGTTACAAGATATGATAGGGACAGGGTTACAGAGTTAACTTCACAATAACGTATAGCACACACAGCACAGGCAGCGGGTAGAGTTCTGTAATTATGTCTCGCTGGTGGATCGTAAGTTCAATATACCCGTATTTTGTCTATAGGCAAAATGTGTATTTAATAATCTCGACCTGATGCAGTATGGGTGGAGTGGGCCAACGGTCGAGAGAGTGAGTATTACTATAATGGATTATAGCACGAGCCTAGACACTCGAGGAAGTTACTTAGTCGCGGGGACACTGTTCGCTGTCTTTTGGCTTTTCTCTGTGCCCAGGTTCTATGTCGGAGTTCACTGGTCTTTCTTGTTCTGCCTGGGTATTTTAATTCACTGTGTTACTAATATTATTCTAGCCTCACTCTTTCACTGTCACTGTTCACTCCCGTCTCCGTAGTTTTTCTCTGTCACAGGAGATACACTTAAGTCACTACTGGCCCTTGTTTCCTGGGGCTTAACACAAGTGGCGCCCGGGCGTGGGAGGGGGCTCTGCTGGGAAGCCCTCCTGCAGGAGACAGTGGACTGCCTGTAGGGGCGTTCCTGCCCGGGGTTCCTTCGTCAGGGGGGGTGCAGGGAGGCTTTCCCGTTTGGGGGCCTCGACCTGAGAGGCCCTTGTGACGGAGCCTCGTCGGTGGGGTGCAGGGAGGCCCTCTGGATTCGGGGCCTCGACCTGGAGGGCAGCCCTCTGGACTGGGGCCAAACAGCTGTAGGAGGCAGGCCTGTCGCCTCTTCTTCCGGGCAGAGAGTCTTTGGGGAGTAGAACTCAAGTGGCTGGACTCTGGGGCCTGCCGGCCCAGTCTGGGAGCCTGGGTGCTGCGGACGCCTTTAGTGAAGGGCGCTGTCAGGGGCAGACTGCGGCACCTCTTCTTTCCGGCGTCCATCAGAGACTGGGACTGACGAGGGGTAGGCGGCAGGACCAACACAGGGCCACGCCATCACTCCGGTAGTACCTCGGGGGAACCACACCTGAAGGGAGTAAGAGAGGGGAGTCCCACGCAGTCGCGTACAGTGGCCGATCCTTCCCTGACACGTACAGTGGCCGATGTGGCGGTTCCGTGATCTCCAGGGCCTACAGCTGAAGGACGTACAGTGGCCGATCCTTCCCCCACATGTACAGTGGCCGATGTGGCGGTGCTGCTTCTGAAGGAGGAAGAGGCAGATGAGGGGCGCACAATGGCTACACCCTCCCCGGCATGTACAGTGGCCGATACCACGGTTCTGCCTGCCCCACGGAAAGTAACAGAAGGACGTACAGTGGCCGATCCTTCCCCCACACATACAGTGGCCAATGTGGTGGTGTTACTCCTGTAGTAGGAAGAGGTAGTGGATGAGGGGCGTACAGTGGCCGAACCCTCCCTGACACGTACAGTGGCCGATATCGCTGTTCCACTCCTCTTCTCCTAGCCAGTCGGAGTGCGCTCAATAGCTGTCACTCCGTGGTCTTTGCCAATCGGAGTGCGCTCAATAGCTGACACTCTGAGGCCCTTGCCAATTAGAGTGCGCTCAATAACTGACACTCCGAGGCTTTCTCTGCCAATCGGAATGCGCTCAATAGCTGACACTCCACTGCTCTTTCTGTCAGTCGGAGTGCGCTCAATAGCTGACACTCTGAGGCCTTCTCCAGAGGTGGCTGTAGCTGAAGGGCGTACAGTGGCCGAACCTTCCCCCACACGTACAGTGGCCAATGTGGCGGCACTACAAGGGTACAACTGAGGGGCGTACAGTGGCCGAACCCTCCCCGGTACGCACTGAGGCAATACCGCGGTGTTGCTTGGGACTGACTCTGGATCAGTCCCACCCCTTACCTGGTGAGTGCTGTCCCGCCCGCAGGGTCGTGTCTTCCGCCGGCGTAGTTTCCATCGAGGCGGTTGAGGGTTAGAGGGACTCAGGAAAGGGGGGCATCGATGTCCTTCTTGCCCCGGGTTGACCTCCCTGTGACCTGGCCCTCCGTGGTGTCCTCCTGGGGTGGTGGTGAGGCGGCTGTTTGGTGGTGGGGTGGGGGGTGGTGGGGTGGCCGGTCTGGCGGCGGCAGGTATTTCACTTTCTCCCAGCCAGGCATTCCTGAGAAAATTGTCTTTTTTAAATCTTCATATCTCAGGTAATACTTAAGCAAAAGTGTCATAATACACAACAATCCTTCGACTTCAAGCTGATGGCCCCAAATTGTCCGTGAAGGGCGTGTAGTCAGAGAGAGCGAATGGGGAAAGGGGGCAATTTTTTTTTTTTTTTTTGCCCATTTCCATATGCATGGCCAATGTGCGATGACACAACTAAGGCTTATACTAGCCCTCCATGACAGTAACATTTCCAGAAGACTGCAATCCACCATAAACACCATTTCCATATATGTTTTTAAAAAATGTGGCGGGAGTGCTGTTGTGTGTCTGGTAGCCATAGCAACGACCTTAAGACAGGCTGCCTTGGGTACAGGCACCTGAGGCACGTGCGCTTGCTCGCCTCACCACCGCTTCACTACCACCACCTTACACACACACATGCACGCACACACACACACACACGCGGAGATGTATGTTTGGCTTTCACTGTCGCTTAATTCTAGCACCGCTGTGCCACTAGAAGTCTGGGTACTACAACAACTAGCACAAATACTACTGCTACTATTACTACTACAACAACCACTACTACAACTACTACTAATATTACAACTACCACTACTACAGCTACAACTACTACTACCACTACAACTACTACCAATGCTACTACTAGTGCTACTACTACTACTATAACATAAAACTTAAAAAAAAAAATATTGTGAACATAATAGTTATTCACTAACTGTCCATAATCAAAAGTATTCTCCACTATAACAGAATTTCTTTTCGTGTGATTTAGACTTTTTCATCATAATAAATATACATACATGAAAATTTTCATTAAAAGAATATGGCACTGATTTCATCATGTAAGAAATTTTCTGCCTCCATTATTCACATACAGACACAGCGGTGGCACAAGGCACCGCGTTTTCTCCTCCCTCCCTTCCTCCCTTTCTGCACTCCACTGTATTTTCCACAATAACAGAATTTTTTCCTGTGATTTGTACTTTTTCATCATAACAAACATACTCACTTGAAAACTTTCAATAAAAAATAAGGCACTGATTTTGTTATGCGGGATGTTTTTAGCCCGTCTTCTCGTGCTAAAAACGCCCGCGACTGAGAGGGGTCCTCTTTCCGGACCGGAAATAAAACACAAAGGAACAGGGCATAAAAACTAGGCAGTACACCTTAACACATCTATTGGCTTATTTCAATACACTGTTACAATATAAAAACAAAGAGTTACAGAATATGATGGAGACAGTTTTACAGAGTTAGCTCCCCAATATAATGTATCATACACAGCACAGGCGGAGAGTAGAGTTCTGCAATTATACCTCGATGGTGAGTTGTAAGTTCTATATACCCGTATTGTGTCCATAGGCAGAATTAGTATTTAATAGTCTCAACCAGATGCACTAGGGGTAGAGAGGGCCAGGGATCGAGAGAGTGAATATTACTATAACTTGTCAGAGCGCGAGTCGTGACACTCAGGATAGTTACTAGTTGCGGAGACACTGTTCACAGACTTTTGGCTTTTCCTCGCGCTCGTGCCGTTTCCATATGGGTCCATGTCCGTGCTCACTAGTCTTTTCTGTTCTGCCTGGGTATTTGTCTCACTGTGTGTCACTTATATTATTCTGGCCTCACTCTTTCACTGTCACTGTTCACTCCCGTCTCTGTGGTTTTTCAAGTCACTACTTGCCCTTGTTTCCTGGGTTTAACACAGGAGGCGCCCGGGCGTGGCAGGAGGCTCTACTGGGGAGCCCTCCTGCAGGAGACAGTGCACTGTCCATAGGGGTGTCACTGCCCTGGCTTTCTTCATCAGGGGGGTGCAGGGAGGCTCTCCCGTTTGGGGGCCTCGACCTGAGAGGCCCTCATGCTGGAGCCTCGTCGGTGGGGTGCAGGGAGGCCCTCCGGCCTTGGGGCCTCGACCTGAAGGGCGGCCCTCGGGGCTGGGGCCGAACAGCAGCAGGAGACAGACCTGTCGCCTCTTCTTCCGGGCAGAGAGCTGTGGGGGAGTGGAGCCCAAATGGCCTGGTTCTGGGGCCCGCCGGTCCGGTCTGGGAGCCTGGGTGCTGCGGTCGCCTGTAGGGAGGGTCACCGTCAAGGGCAGAGTGCGGTACCTCTTCTGTCTGGCATCCGTCAGAGACCGGGGCCGACCAGGGGTAGGCAGCAGGGCCGACACAGGGCCGCGCCACCACTCCGGCAGCACCTCCGGGGAACCACACCTGGAGGGAGTAAGAGAAGGGCATCCCACGCAGCCGAGAGGTGGAAGGCCAGCCGCGCAAGGGACCTCCTTCTCCGGGAGGACCTCAGGAATCACGAATGAAGGATGTACAGTGGCCTTTGTGGTGGTTCCATAATCCCCAGGGTCCACAGTTGAAGGGCGTACAGTGGCCACTCCTTCCCCCACATGTATAGTGGCCGTTGTGGCAGTGCTGCTCCCAAAGGAGGAAGAGGCAGATGAGGGGCTCACAGTGGCCGCTCCCTCCCCGGCACGTACAGTGGCTGTTACCGCGGGTCTGCCTGCCCCATGGGAAGTAACTGAAGGATGTACAGTGGCCGTTCCTTCCCTGGCACATACAGTGGCCATTACCGCGGTGTTACTCCCGTAGGAGGAAGAGGTAGTGGATGAGGGGTGTACAGTGGCTGTACCCTCCCCAACACATACGGTGGCCATTATCGCTGTTCCACTCCTGCTTCCTTTGCCAGCCAGAGTGCGCTCAATAGCTAACACTCCGGTGGTGTTACTCCCATAGGAGGATGAGATAGTGGATGAGGGGTGTACAGTGGCCGTACCCTCCCGGACACGTACAGTGGCCGTTATCGCGGTTCCATTTCTCCTTTCTTTGCCAGTCGGAGTGCACTCAACAGCTAACACTCCGAGGCCACCTCCAGATGTGGCTGTAGCAGAAGGGGGTACAGTGGCCGTACCTTTCCCCACACGTACAGTGGCTGTTGTGGCGGTGCTACAGGGGGAAAGCAACTGAGGGGTGTACAGTGGCCGTACCCTCCCTGGCACGTACAGTGGCCATACCGCGGTGTTGCTTGGGACTAAAAATGGCTCAGTCCCACCCTGAACCTGGTGAAGGCTGTCCCACCCACAGGGTCGTGTCTTCTGCCGGCTTAGCTTCTGTCGGACCGGTTGAGGGACAGAGGGACTCAGGACAGGGGAGCACCGGCGCCCTTCTTGTCCCGGGTTGACCTCTCGGTGACCCGGCCCTCCGTGGTGTCCTCCTGGGGTGGTGGTGAGGCGGTGGCTCGGTGGTAGGGTGGGGGGTGGTGGGGTGGTCGGTCCGGCGGTGGCAGGTATTTCAGATTTCATCATGAAACAAACTTTCTGCTTCCATTTATTCACATGAAGAGACACAGCAGTGGCGCAAGGCTTGATGCACTGCGTTTCTTCCTCCACCTCCACCCTTTCTCTATTCCCTACCTCCTCTTCCATCTCCTCATCCGTGCCAATGTCGCCCTCTCCAGGATCATCAATACCCTCTGAACCATTCCCATCATTGGAAATAGCAGATGAATGTAAAGGAGGAAACAATGGGTGTACAGTGGAGGACTCACGTGATCCGCCCTCCTCATGCCATGCATAAATATTGACACTCATTATGGCAGTTCCTTTCCTCAGAAGAAGAGTAACTTTCTCCACTCAAAACTGGGGATAATATCACCTCAAGTCTCTCCCTATCACACTATCACTAACGGCCGTGTGCTTAAAGCTAATGTAGGGCCTTTCCTAAGGGCTCTATATCAAAACGGTATGCTAAAATTTTAAGTAGGGAAAGACTTCCCTCAATATGTAGGGGTTGTTCCAACATTTTTTTAAGGGGAGGAATGCTTGGCTTTCGCAAACCCTATATTTAATTATTCGAAACAAAGTAACTCTGTACCTCCAGAAGGCATAGAATAATGTAAATAATTTATGTAAAAAATATTGTAACTTGCTAAAAGTGCAATGCAAACATCAGTGCTGGGCAGGTTCTTACCTAATTGTTCTTACCTAATTGTATCTTTACAGGAATGAGTCAAGCTCGTACTGTCCCGTGTCTTAGACCATATTTATCGTACATATCCTTAAATTTGTGAATTGTTTTGGCACACACTATTTCATTCGGTAGTGCATTCCATTGATCAATTGCTCTGTTTGGGAAACTGAATTTCCTTACGTCTTTATCACCTCTCTTCTTATGCAATTTTTTGCAGTGTCCTCTTGCTAATGCTTCTCCATATGTTAAGTAATCATTTATGTCTATTTTCTCCTTTCCTGATATGCACTTATATAGCATTATCATGTCACCTCTTTTCCTTCTCTCCTGTAGTGTTGGTAGATTCAGTTTATTTAGTCTTTCTTCGTAGCTTAGGTCCCTTAAGCTTGGTATCCATCTTGTAGCGGCCCTTTGAACTTTTTCAATCTTGTCCATATGCTTTTTGAGATGAGGACTCCAGACTATTGATGCATATTCCAGGGTTGGTCTAATGAATGATGTTATTATCCTTCTTAGCATGTCTTCATTTATGTATGTGAATGCTATTCTCATATTTGCAAGCAGTGTATACATGTTCCGTACCTTCTCGCTGATGTGGTCAGCCGGAGATAGTCTGTTATTGATAATCACACCTAGGTCTTTCTCTCTTTCTGATGTGTATAGGGTTTTATTTCCTAACTTAAAATCCCAATCAGGTCTTTTTCCACTTTTACCAAACTTGATTACATGACACTTGTCCACATTGAATTCCATTTGCCATGTACTACTCCATTCATAAAGTTTATTTAATTCTTCCTGTAGCTCCCTACAAGAGTCTGTGCTAGTAATTCTCCTTTGTATTTTTGCATCATCTGCAAACATATTCAGATAGCTCTCATTTCCAGTGTTACTGTTTATATCATTTATGTACACTAGAAACATGATTGGTGCCAGCACTGAACCCTGTGGTACTCCACTAGTCACTTCTTTCCATGATGAGTAGTTTCCTCTTAGTACTGTCCTCATTTCTCTTTTTATGAGAGTCTTGCATCCAACAAAACAGTTTGCCTCGAATTCCTCCTTGATGGTACATCGCACCCTTGCGCTCCGGTGATATCGTTTGCGCATTGCACACTGCACGAGACCATGTGCAATTTTGCGCTTGCGCACATGAAAAGGGAGTTGCACAAGCGCAAACCTAGTTGTGTTTGCACAACTATATTTGTGCTTGCGCACCTGTCTTGCGCACCTGCCCTGTGGATTGTGCACTGCGCAGTCCAAGGGACACGTGGTCTTCCAGGGGACACGTGGTCTTGGGAGCTTCCCTCATGGCTGGACAATGGATGGGGGAGGCTGGGGCGGGTCGCGAGGGTGGGTTGGTGCCTGGTGGGGGGAGGCAGGAGGGAAGTTCTTTTTATAGTAGCATTTCTTAATATGCTTCAATAGAGATAATGTATTTTTAATATTTTTTAAATGATTATTATTAGTAAAAAATAATAAATATACATTATTTATTAAGATTAACATATCAATTCCTTACAAAAACCATTAAAACATATTATTTAAATCAAATATCCACAGCCTAATAATTTATTAAGCTGTGGATATTTGATTTAAATACTCTGTTTTCATTATTTTTTTATATTTTGTAAGGAATTACATATGCTATTGTATATCTATATTGGATTATTAAATAAATTGTCTTGGCAAGACAAGAGAGAGAGAGAGAAAGAGTATTATTCTGAGAGAGAGAGAGAGAGAGAGAGAGAGAGAGAGAATAAATATGGGAATGGTAAAGAAGCGTCCCTTTTAGTGAGGAGATAAGGCATAAACTTCGTCCCTCTTCTCTCTGTTATTCTCCATTCCTTCCCTCCTCTCTCTCTTATGCTCCATTCCCTCCCTCCTCTGTCGGAAAGAGAGAGAGAGAGAGAGTTGATGATACGGTAATCACGTGATCTTTGCCAATGCCTTGGTAAATATAGGCTGTTTTTCCCGGACAATGACCTACTGTACAGTGAGCGCCAATAGTCGTGTCGTGAAATTTGATGAAAACATAAGCTGACGTGCTAAACATCTGGTGCATTCCGCCATCTGTCATACGGAAGGTGCATAATGTTTCACAAGTTACATTTAATCTTCAGACAAAACTGCGACACGATTATTGTTGCTCACTAAACCTCAGTCACCGCGGGTGGTGGGCAGGTTGCTAATTTAGTAATTTATTTAATTATACCAATATATATTTTACAGTAATTCCCACAAATATATGCAAATGATTTGCGCTAGCGTTTTGCGACATTACACAAGCTAAATATTAGACTGCGCACTTGCGCAAATTACAAATATTAGAAAATAATAATAATAAATAAAAGTAAGTAGGTATGCTGTTTTATTTAAATATCTCAATATTTTTCAGTAATTCCCAAAAATATATGCAAATGGTTTGCGCTTTGCGACATTGCACAAGCTAAATATTTGTCAGATTGCGCATTTGCGCTTGTGCAAGGTTCTTCTTCGTTTGCTTTGCCCACCACTGGCAAACATACACGGGAACTGAACCGTTGGTTATTAAAACAAGCATGCTGTACCTTACTGAGTAGTAGGTCAAACTCGTTGCCGTCTCCGCGATGGCGGTGATACGCATTTTTTTTTTTTTTTTTTAAAGAGTAGTTAACAGGAGGCGAGATCCTAAAATTGACATGTGTAAACCACTTTTATATGTTACCCATGTGATTTAACTGAATATAGAACGTTCAGTCAATGCTAAAGGTAATAATATACGTTAATATAATTATGTAACGAGAAAGGTACTGTTCTTCGCTAGGCCAAACTATGAAGCGTCGTGCCAGCATTGGATCATCATTGCGTTTTAATCTCGGGCACACCAAACTGTTTTTCATTTTCTTATAATACCATTTTTAGTTTTCAGCAGCGTTCTATTCATAAAGGACACATAGGACCACCTTATTTTGCATTTTTTCCTTGCTTTAGCCCTTCATGGGATTCTTCAATTACTCTTGAATTGTGTTTTCAAGTTACAGTGTTTTTTGTTTCTTTTAAATGTGGTAAAAAGTGCTTTAAAGAGCGGTTTTTTGTTCATGGACAGCCACTATCTTGCGGTGCACGAAGACTGATGAACGCCATCTTAGAGTGCCATATACGATCGAAATTACCCTTGCAGGCCGACTTAAACCTAACCTAAACTTTCGTAACAACCCAACCTTATTTCTCGTAACATTACCAAACTTATTTTAGACTAACCTAACCAATTTTATGCTAACCTAACCAAACTTATCCTAACCTGTGCACGAAGACTGACAAACGCCATCTTAGAACGCTATTTTTCAGTGAAATTGCCCTTTATCAGTGCTCATTTACCCCAACCTAACATAAATTTTCGTAATTCAACCCAGCCTTATTTATCCTAACATGTTTTAAGCTAACCTAACCAGTTTTAAGGTAACCTAACCAAATTAATCCTAACCTAACTTGACCTATCTCCAGCACTAACTATCATATTTACAACAAAAGTATTGACTGAAAAGTTTATTACTATAATAGTATATAAAGTATACGTACAAAAAAGTGCTGATATATAAAAAAAAAAATGAGAGGAAATTATTTTGTTTTGGTGCTGACTGACATCGTCTGGACAAAAATAGTCACGACGACTCCCACGGGAGCACTTCCGACGTACCAAGTGGTCACGCAGGGCTACCAATCACCCACTTTCCCTTAATGTTCTCTTAGCATACCGTGTAAAAACTGAGGGCTTGCTTGTGCTTCCCTTAGTGTGTAAAGTAGGGACCAATGTTGGGCCTCTCCATATGAGTGTAAGCATATGGCCATAAGGCCTTTACTTTTCTGGCCTTTGGACTTCATTGGTATTGAAGTAGATGGGTGTGGGCACTCAACCAAGGATCTGGACATGGGGAAAACTATTTGCATAGGTCTGTCCATTATGAAGGTACGCAGATAACTGAAACACCACTCGGATGGGTGCAAGAGGGATGCCAGTGGCTGCATGTGGTGAAAATAACCTGCGGAATATTCACACAATGTTGTGAAACAGTAGATCATGTATACGTGTCACCCGGATGTCCCCGGGTCATAACGTATACATGTCACCTGGATGCAATGGATTAATATGGATATTCCTATGTGTGTTTTGATGTCACAATATGGCAGAATAACCAGAAAACACTGTCAAAATTTGGAAGGGTACTGTACATATAGGTAGTTTTATTTTTTTCAAGGTTTTCTTGGTGTTTAGCATTACTTTTCATATTCCTATGTGTGTTTTAATATCTAAATATGGCAGATTGACCTGAAAACACTCCCAAAATTAGGAGGGGTACTGTACATACAGTGGTGTATAGGTAGGGAATTTTTTGGTTTTCAATTTTTGTTTGCATGGTTTTCTTGGTGTTTAAAATTATATTGGCTATTCCTATGTGTTTTGATGTCTAAATATGGCACAATGACCTGAAAACACTGCCAAAATTAGGAGGGGTACTGTACTTTCAGCAGTGTATAGCTAGGGTCTTTTGGTGTTCAGTGGTTATTGTGCCTGGTTTTCTTGGTGTTAAAAAGGAGGTATGTCAGATCATATGCTTGTGGGGTATTATTTTACAAGTGGACAATATGCAGTTTTGGAATTTTAGCACCATTAACATATAGTATAGTCCCTAAGGATCATAATGAACCCCCATTACCCCATTCGGAAATTGATATTTTCAGAGATAATGAATTTAATTTACAATTCCTAAAAAACCCTATCTTGGAGCTTCACTCGGCCACTCCAGATAAAAAATGCATGCATTCGTATGTGTGTTTCTCTTCCCTTCGACTGTGCATGCGTCTTGTAGGTCTGTATCACCCACTCACAGGCCTACTTTAGGTCACGTGATGGAATTCGGCCAATAAATTTGAATCGTGCTCTTTGATTCAATCTGGATGGAAAATTGAAGTCCTTCTTGCTATGGCCTCTGAAGAAGAAAGACGTGCTGTGTGTCCCGGGTGTGATACTGATTGTTTACGGGTGATTGAGCATTTCCACTCAGAACCTGAAGAGGCTATTGAGTTTTTTAGAAGACACAGTGTATTACCTTCTAAAGTTTATTGCCCAGACTGTCAGGAACCGTGTAAATTTAGAAAAGACAGAAATCAGTGGTACTGTGGTATGCAAAAACCAAGAAACGGATGCAGTATAATTTTTGTATTTCTGACTACAAAGGAACTTTTCAGGACAACACACACCTTCTGGCTTGGCAAATTATATTGTTCATAAACCACTGGATTCAAAGGTTATGGAACCACGACGTTATTGCTAGACGACCCTCGTCCTGGACAATCGTATCGCAAGGCTAAGCATTCCCCTAGGATAGGTTAGGTATATTGGGGTAGGTTTGGTTAGGTTCAGTACGTTTGGTGAGGTTATGTAATGTATTCCCCTAGGATAGGTTAGATATGTTGGGGTAGGTTTGGATAGGTTTAATGTTTGGTGAGGTTACATTACGTATTCCCCTAGGATAGGTTAGGTATGTTGGGGTGGGTTTGGTTAGGTTTAATGTGTTTGGTGAGGCTGCATTATGTATTCCCCTAGGATAGGTTAGGTATATTGGGGTAGGTTTGGTTAGGTTTAGTGTGTTTGGTGAGTAAAATACACACCTCTGCCGCAGCCGGACCAACCACCCCACTCCCCCCCTCCCACTCCCAACTCGCAGCCCCACCACCACCCCAGGAAGACACCACGACAGGCCAGGGCAAGCTAAGCCTGACCCGGAGCAAGAAGGGTGTCGGGGCGCCCCACCTTAAGTCCCTCTTCCGCGGAACCAACCCAACGGCGACCACGCAGGAAGAAGGAACGACCCTGCAAGCGGGGCAGCGTTCACCAGGTTTGGGGTGGGACTGTGCCAGAAACAGTCCCAAACAACACTGCGGATACGGCCATCATACGCACCAGGGAGGGAGTGGCCATCGTATGCCCCTCAGTTGTTTCCCCCTGTAACACCACCAACACGGCCATCGTACATGTGGGGGAAGGAGCAGCCATCGTATGCCCTTCAGTCACAGACCTATCTGGAGACCGCCGTGGTGGAGTAGCTATTGAGCGCACACCGACAGGCAAAGGAAGAAAAAGTGGAACTGCGAACACGGCCATCGTACATGTTGGGGAGGGAGTGGCCATTGTACACCCCTCATCCACTTCCTCCTCCTCCTACTGGAGTAACACCGCCAACACGGCCATCGTACATGTGGGGGAAGGAGCGACCATCGTACAACCTTCAGTTACTTCCCGTCGGGCAGGCAGAACTGCGGACACAGCCATCATACATGCCGGGGAGGGAGCAGCCATTGTATGCCCCTCATCTGCCTCTTCCTTCTTCGGGAGCAGCATGGCCATCGTACGTGTGGGAGAAGGAGCGGCCATCATACGCCCTCCAGCTGCTGCCCTTAGGAGCTGTGGAACCACCAACACGGCCATCGTACGTGTGGGGGAAGGAACGGCCATCGTACGCCCTTCATCTACAGCTCCTAGGGTTCTCCCAGAGGGGAAAGTCCCTGGCGCGGCCGGCCCACTACCTCTCGGCTGCGTGGGACACCCTTCTCTCTTTACAGGTGTGGTTCCCCAGAGGTGCTGACGTTCCTAGAGTGGTGGCATGGCCCTGTTCCAGCCCTGCAGCCAACCCCTGGACGACCCCAGCCCATGACGGACGCCCCATGGAAGAAGTGCCGCAGTTCACTCCTGACGGCACCTTGCCCTACAGGCGACCGCAGCACCCGGACCTCCAGTGCTGGTCAGCAGGCCCCTGAGCAGGGCCGTCTGGGCCCTACTCCCCAATGGCCCTCCACCAGGAGTAAGAGGCGACAGGCCCGGCTCCTGGAGTTGTTTGTCTCCAGCCCCGAGGGCCACCTACCAGGTCAAGGCCCCCAGATTGAAGGGCCTCCCTGCACCCCCTGACAAAGGAAGCCCAGGCGACGACGCCCCTGTGGGTGATCCCCTGTCTTCTGCAGGAGGGTTACCCTGGAGGGACCCCTCCCATGCCCGGGCGCCACCTCTGATATCCCAGGTACCGGGTTGGTGACTTCAACGCGTCTCACCTGTAATGTATAAGTGTAACCCTCAGAGACAGTGACAAAGGTGACAGTGAAACAGTGCGGAAGTTAATGTAAAGTAACGCACAATAGTATTGAATCTCAAGGCAGTAAATCAAGGTCAGAGAACATATATATATATATATATATATATATATATATATATATATATATACAGTATATGTATATATATATATATATAGATATATATATATATATATATATATATATATATATATATATATATATATATATATATATAAAGTGACTAAATGTGAAGAAACTCAGTGGTAAAAAGACAAGAAAATCAGTACAACAGTGTCGCCGCGGCAAAGTAACAATCGCTGATGATGTGCCGCATGCTATAACAAATATATACAAATATAAGCCAACCAGACCCGTTGTTCCAACCATATGCAGTATTGTGCATCTTGTCCAGAACACCAAACGACAATTATTCACTGTTCATAATACCAATGCCATGTTCTAGTGATTACCAACCTGTAATATATGTATGAATTCTGCCCTTGACATTCTTGTGTGTATAGTGTGTGTTAGTAAACCGGCTCTGTCGTCCTGTTCATACCATATCCAGTGTCTCTCTGTTTTTATATTGTAAGGTGTATTGAATTGGTGCAATAGTTGTGTTAAGGTGTACTGCCTAGTTTTTATGCCCTGTTCCTTTGTTGGTGTTTTATTTCCGGTCTGGAAAGAGGACCCCGCTCAGTCACGGGCGTTTTTAGGACAAGAGGTCGGACTAAAAACACCCCGCATAACACCGGTGGCCGGCGGTGGTTCTGGATCTGATTAAAGCACGGAGGAATACAATAAGGGAAACTTGCACAATGGCAGCCAAACCTCACATCCAATTGCCAAAGTTCAATCCCTAACAATATGACATTGACGTCTACTTGGATATGGTTAAACCTCTCTTAGATATCGGGTTTGACACTGACAGAGAGAAAATAGCAGTCACACTACCCAACCTGGGCAAAGTAATTGCAACTGTTGCCTCAAAAATCGTCCCAGAATTAACATGGGATCAATTCTCACACATCGTGAAACAGGCTGCCATGCCTTCACTGGCCACAGTTGTCACCCTGTCGCAACTCGATGCCCTCACTTATGACGGTAGCCTAGACGACACTTTCGCCCAGGCACGGCGACTCGTCACCACCGCCTATCCCGAAGCAACCACAGCCACTCGGGATCAACACACATTTAATGCCCTGCTGAGAATCCTCCCAAGCACAGTCAGGGAGCATTTTACTATCCATGATCCCTCTGGCAATATGGATCAAGATCTACAACTCGTACAACGCCTCCTCGCTGCCCATCCCACGCCCCAGCCTATCCACGCTGTGAGCAAGTTCCCCACCACCAAGGCTCCACCACCCAAACCTAGGACACCACCTACCCAGCCTACCATGGAGCCATCCCTCACCGTCCCCAGGGCCCACCCCCTGAAGAAACATCCTAACCCCAAGGAAAACCACAATCTCATTTCAATCAACCCCTGGGAATTTACGGCCTGCAGTCGCACTTGCCCCCTGCACGACATCAGGGAACAATTGAAAGCTAGCCAACACAGGCCCTTCACACAAGGGCACCGAAAAGTATCCTCACTGGAAGACGATGCCTCACAATATGACGCTCCACCCATAATATAAGCAGAGCCAGGTGACAAGGAACCCGACGAGGAAGACCACACTCAGCAGATGGATTTTCAGGTCCGCCCCCCCACCTCCTCACGGTGGCAGGGGCCACTTCACACAAGTACAGACCCCCAGTCTACGACAAAATATGCCTGAACGGGGTCAAGGCAAGGCTACTGGTGGACACGGGAGCTGCCAGGTCATGCCTGTACTCACACTTTTACTCCTGCCACAGCTCCGCCTTTGGCCCCCTTCTCTCCACCTCAGCCAACCTTGTAGACGCGGGGGATGGCCCCCTGCCTATCCGTGGAGAAACATGGGCCCTGCGGACTGAAACTCACCAACATGCTTCCACCACACATCCCTTCATCGTCTTTGACTCCACCTGCCGTGCATACGACGGGTACCTGGGGCTGGACCTTCTACAAAAGCTGCACACCACCATAGACTGTTACCAACGCCACCTCCACTTCTGTCCACCCCCCAACACCCCCCCAAAAAAAAACCAACAACATAACCCTTCACGCCCCCCACACACACCATCATCACCCACCACTCATCCCCTCCAGCCACTCTGCACTTGCAACCCACCAACCCCGTCACCCCACATCTCACCTCCTCACCCCCACCCCTCACGCTCTCCCTGACCTATTCCACCTTCACCTCCAGCTTTTCCTGCCACCATTGCATCAGCTATCACCATTCCACCCCACCATGAGGCTTGGTTACAACTCAACCGACTCTCCGGTACCTCCGTCCTCTTCTCCCCAGCCCTACCTACCAGACCCCTCTCATCCTATTTAGTGTCCTCAACTTTCCTCCCCCCCCATGTCCGTGCGGTCTGCATCATGAACCCCGCCGCCACACCACATACCCTACCATGAGGATTGATCGTAGGCGGTGTGGAGAAAGCAGAACCCTGCGAATCACCTCCCTCCACCCCTCCCACTCTACCTTCCCACCTGTCCACCACCCAAACAGCCTCCAACAGTTACTCCTTGATTTTCAAGACCTTTTTTCATCAGGCCCAACAGACATCGGCCACACTACCTATCTCAATCACGAGATCCACACCACCGGCCCACCCATCCGTCAACCCTCACACCGCAAAAACCCCAACCAGCGAGCAGAGGAAGACCGGCAGGTCCAGGACATGCTCAATGCCGGCGTTATTTCTAACTCCACCAGCCCGTGGTCCTCCCCTGTTGTGCTGGTTAGAAAAAAAGATGGCACCATGCGGTTATGTGTGGACTACTGCAAGCTCAATGATGTTACCACCAAGGACGCCACACCCCTACCCAGAATTGACGATTCCCTCGACCTATTACATGGCTCATCGTGGTTTTCCACCCTCGACCTGCAATCGGGCTACTGGCAGGTCCCCATCCACCCAGAAGACAAACAAAAAACGGCCTTCTCAACCTCAAACGGCAATCACTACGAGTTCAACATCCTCCTCTTTGGTCTCTGCAATGCCCCAGCTTCATTCTCCCGTCTCATGGAGTCGGTCCTGAGCGGCCTTACCGGGAGATCTGCCTGGCGTATCTCAACGATGTCACAGTATTCAGCCTTATTTGGGCAGACCACCTCCACCACCTCAAACAAGTCTTCATACGTATACGCCAGGCCGGACTTAAACTAAAGCCATCCAAATGCGTCCTAGCTGAGAGATCCGTCTCCTTCCTAGGGCACATGATCGCAGCCAAGGGCATATCTCGCAATCCCAACAAACTTCGCGCCATAGCCGACCTCCCTCTACCCAGAGATGTTCACAAAATGCGGGCCTTTCTAGGCCTAACTTCCTACTACCGACGTTTCGTCAAAGGCTTTGCGGACATCGCTAAACCCCTGCATGACCTCACAAAAAAGGGCGAACCATTCGTGTGGACGGATGCAAGGAAAACAGCATTTACCACCCTCAAATCAAAACTCATATCAGCCCCCATTGTAGCCTTCCTGGACTACAACCTCCCCTTCCGTCTTTACACAGATGTCTCCCTCATTGCCACAGGGGCTGTACTCGCTCAGGTACAAAATGGCTGAGAACACATCATCGCCTGTGCCAGCCGCACCCTCAATCAGGCCGAACGGAATTACGCTGCCACCAAGCGCGAGTGCCTTGGCATCGTCTGGGCGTTGGACTATTTCTGTTCATAAATATCTGGCACCCATGTAGTCATTATTACAGATCGCCAATCACTTCAATGGCTACGACAATCTAACACCACCAACGCCCAACTTATTCGTTGGCGAGAGGCTCTGGAGGAATTTGATTCTGAAATATCCTACCGGCCCGGGAAATTACACACCAGTGCCAATGCCCTTTCCCGCCTACCCCTGGGCGCGATTCGCCCCGACACCGACCTAATCCAAATGTGGCGGAATAAACTATGCCCCACCTGGATCCCGCCACGTACCTTCACCAAACTATACCAGCAAGGCAATCAACTCTTCAACCCAGACGGCCATATCGTCCTCGACCCCGACACCTTCATGCTGACAATGGCATTCACCTCGGGACAAAAAAACTCCTGCAAATCTTTAATGACATATATTTGACACCAAATCCCTGAAACATCGCCAAAAACATCATTCAAGCATGCCGAGCCTGTGCCTTAGGGAAAGATATCACACGTACACCTGGACCATCGGGGAAACTCACGGCTCAAAAACCATGGTAGCTGCTCTCAGTCGATATCGTCAGCCCTCTCGCACCTAAAGCGGGATACAAATACATCATCACCTTCGTTGATGTGTATTCCAAGTTCATCATCGCCTGACCCGCTAAAGACCACAACGCCGTCACAGTCGCCGACGCATTAGTCTGCCATGTCTTTCCCTACTTCGGGATTCCCTAAGCCTTACATTCAGATAACGCCCCAGAATTCACAGGCAAGATCTGGGAGGAACTCGCAACAATCTTTGGCTACCATATTTCCCACTCCTCTCTATACTGGCCACAGGGAAATAGCATCTGCGAGAGACGTCATAGATCCCTCCTAAACCAAGTCAGAACCAGAATTGTGCAAACAGGCAACGATGATTGGCTGGCCCATGTTAAAATCATGCAGTGGGGCCTCAACACATGCCCCAGAGACGACGGCATAACACCCCACGAGCCAGTCTTCAGGGAAGCCACGCTTCTCTTACCCCTCCGTCAACACCTCCAACCACCCACCCCACCCTCCACCACTGACCCCCTACACCACCTAAAAAACCGTCTCCACCACCTCTAAGCCCAACAGGACCTACACCCCGACACACTCCCCTCCAACCCCTACAAAACAGGTGATTCCGTCGTCGTGGCACGTCTGCCAATCCCCAGCAAAACCTCCCCCCGATTCGACGGTCCCTTCACTATCACCAACATCCCCAACCCCTACCAAGTCACTATCAGCCACCATGGACAAACACGTACATACCGCAACAGGCATGTGCATCCCTTCTGCCCCACCAACAATGAACCTACACTCAGCCGCGCGCCACACATCTCCCACCGCACACCACCCGCCTTGGCGTCTTCCGAGAATCACCCCTCTGATTCATACACCTACTCCTTCTCACTCCCCCCCTTGGCCTCACCCACTGCCACCCCGCCGCCCCCTACACCGACACCCGACCCACCACCAACTCTTCCTGATTCTGACCCCTCACTGCCCCAACTTGCCATGATTCCCCCATGCCCACAGCACCATCTCCACCATGCCACTCTCAACCACCACCCACGGGGCCCACCACCCATCCCACACCCCATCACCAGAAGGAGAACGCACCCAACACCACCGCACCACCACCACCACCCCTACACCCCTCCTGCACCCCTCCACGCACCACCCCACCTACTAGCCCACCACATGTACACGCTCCACCTGCCAACAACACCACCCACGCACCCACTCCTGCCCACCCCTTGCCCACCGACCATTCTCACTACACACGACACCCCACACCCCCACCACAACCGCCTCTGACCAAATTAGAATGCCCACACCACCACGTACCTACCCACCTTCACCACCAATACCCACTCTCACCACCACTACCACCAGATCAGGATGCCTCACGCCCACCAATAAGATACACCCCTACGCCCACCCCCACTTCCCCTACTACCTCACATTCCCCAAAACATACCACCCATACCCCCAACACCACCCCCATCACGCTTCCCATCCATCAGGCAAGGTGGAAAGTTCCCAATTCCCAATACCCCAAAGGACAGCACTCCTCCCACCATATCCTCCCGCATAAAAGGTCCAACCCCTCCTCCCTCGCCAGCATACAGCCTCTACCTCTGCACCAAACACCACCTCCAGAGATGCGAATCGACCGCATACAATGGCGCCCACACAACCACCCACCCGTCAGACTACGGGGGACCCAGCAACTCCTCCGTATCCTATACCACACCACGCAGCCTTCATCGCTCAGGCTCACCCTCAATCCCCACCAGGAGTCAAACACCACCACTTACCACTGGACCACCCTCCTCCGGCACATCCATCTGGCTTACCAGATGCCCACCACCACCACCTACCATCTCCAGTCACGGGGCTGTGACTTCTTGACCACGGAAGGTGGTAAAATACACACCTCTGCCGCTACCGGACCAACCACCCCACCACCCCCCACGCCACTCCCAACTCGCAGCCCCACCACCACCCCAGGAGGACACCATGGCAGGCCAGGGCAAGGTAAGCCTGACCCGGAGCAAGAAGGGCATTGGGGCGCCCCCACCTTGAGTCCCTCTTCCGCGGAACCGACCCAACGGCGACCACGCAGGAAGAAAGAACGACCCTGCAAGCGGGGCAGCCTTCACCAGGTTCGGGGTGGGACTGCGCCAGAAACAGTCCCAAACAACACCGCAGATACGGCCATCGTACGTACTGGGGAGAGAGCGGCCATCATACGCCTCTCAGTTGTTTCCCCCTGTTACACCACCAACATGGCCATTGTACGTGTGGGGGAAGGAGTGGCCATCATACGCCCTTCAGTTACAGACCTATCTGGAGACCGCCTCAGTGGAGTAGCTATTGAGCGCACACCGACAGGCAAAGGAAGGAGAAGTGGAACCGCGAACACGGCCATCGTACATGTCAGGGAGGGAACGACCATCATAATCCCCTCATCCACTTCCTCCTCCTACGGGAGTAACACCACCAACACGGCCATCGTACGTGTGGGGGAAGGAGCAGCCATCATACGTCCTTCAGTTACTTCCCATCAGGCAGGCAGAACTGTGGACACGGCCATCGTACGTGCCGGGGAGGGAGCTGCCATCCTACGCCCCTCATTTGCCTCTTACTCCTTCGGAAGCAGCACTGCCAACACGGCCATCGTACGTGTGGGGGAAGGAGCGGCCATCGTACGCCCTTCAGCTGCTGCCCTTAGGAGCTGTGGAACCGACAACACGGGCATCGTATGTGTGGGGAAAGGAGCGGCCATCGTACGCCCTTCATCTACAGCTCCTAGGATTCTCCCGGAGGGGAAGGTCCCTTGCGCGGCCAGCCCACTACCTCTCGGCTGCGTGGGATGCCCTTCTCTCTCTCCCTCCAGGTGCGGTTCCCCAGAGGTGCTGTCATTCCTAGGGTGGTGGTGTGGTCCTGTTCCTGCCCTGCAGCCAACCCCTGGATGACCCCGGCCCCTGACGGACGCCCCACGGAAGAGGTGCCGCAGTTCACTCCTGACGGCGCCTTGCCCTACAGGCAACCACAGCACCCGGACTTCCAGCGCCGGTCAGCAGACCCCTGAGCAGGGCCGTCTGGGCCCCACTCCGCAATGGCCCTCCGCCAGGAGTAAGAGGCGACAGGCCAGGGTCCTGAAGTTGTTTGGCCCCAGCCCCGAGGGCCACCTACCAGGTCGAGACCCCCAGACCAGAGGGCCTCCCTGCACCCCACCGACGAGGTCCCTACACGAGGGCCACTCACCAGGTCGAGGCCCCCAGATTGAAGGGCCTTCTTGCACCCCCCTGATGAAAGAAGCCCAGGAAATGACGCCTCTGCGGGTGATCCCCTGTCTCCCGCAGGAGGGTTCCCCTGGAGGGCCCCCTCCCACGCCCGGGCGCCACCTCTGTTAACCCAGGTACCGGGCTTTATTGGTGACTTCAATGCGTCTCGCCTGTAATGTATAAGTGTAACCCTTAGAGACAGTGACAAAGGTGACAGTGAAACAGTGCGGAAGTTAATGTAAAGTAACGCACTATAGTATTGAATATCAAGGCAGTAAATCAGGGTCAGAGAACATATATATATAAAGTGACTAAATGTGAAGAAACTCTCTCAGTGGTAAAAAGACAAGAAAACCAGTACAACAGTGTCGCCGCGGCAAAGTAACAATCCCTGATGACGTGGCGCGTGCTATAACAAATATATACAAATATAAGCCAACCAGACCCGTTGTTCCAACCATATGCAGTATTGTGCATCTTGTCCAGAACACCAAACGACAATTATTCACTGTTCATATTACCAGTGCCATGTTCTAGTGATCACCAACCTGTAATATATCTATGAATTCTGCCCTTGACATTCTTGTGTGTATAGTGTGTGTTAGTAAACCCGCTCTGTCTTCCTGTTCATACCATATCCAGTGTCTCTGTTTTTATATTGTAAGGTGTATTGAATTGGTGCAATAGATGTGTTAAGGTGTACTGCCGAGTTTTTATGCTCTGTTCTTTTGTTGGTGCTTTATTTCCGGTCCGGAAAGAGGACCCCGCTCAGTCGCGGGCGTTTTTAGGACGAGAGGTCGGACTAAAAACATCCCGCATAACAGTGAGGTTACGTAACGTATTCCCCTAGGATAGGTTAGGCATGTTAGGTTGCATTTGGTTAGGTTTACTGCGTTTGGTGAGGTTACGTTACGACTGTTTGGTTAGGTTTCGTCTGTTCCGTTATGTTACCCGGTGGTGCAGTATATTTTTCTGGTGGTTTTTGAGGCGATTTGAGTTGTTTTTTACTTCATTTTTTTTTTTTTTTTCGAAGAATACTTGATTTCACCGACTTGTCCAATCAAAGTTCTTGATTGGAAAAGAGGGGAAATGAGGCATTTCCGACAAAAATGGTCAAAAACATTCGAATCGCATCAAAACTACCAGAAAAATATATTGCACTACCTGAGGGGTGTATTATCCACTTGTAAAAATTTACCGCTTGTGGTGTGCAAGATCAAGCTGAGAGAAGTGAGGTGGACCAGGAGAGAGGAGCAGTCAGGGAGAAAGACTGAAAGTCGAGAAGCTGAGGATCAAAGAAATGGAAGATGGAATGCAACAGGACCATAGTAGGGGAGGAGTTGGAGTCAGTGAAGTGGAATGAAATGGATGTAGACAGCCTGTGGATTGCATATAGGGATTGCTTAGTTAGGAATGCTAAAGCTGTGTGGTATGGCAAGAGTAACAACAAAGAAGAAAGGTACGGTATGGTGGGATGAAGAGGTTAAGAGAGCAGTGGAGGAAAAGAGAAGTGGGTAGAGTGGTTACAGGACAGGGATTCAGTTGAAATAAAAACAAAATATACTGAGAGCAAGAAGCACGTAAAGAGACTAGTGAAGAGGAAAAAGGAGGTAAATGATGATCTAGGAAGAAAAATGAATGCAAATTACCCTGAAAAAAAAGGAAGTTATTCTGGAAAGAAGTGCAGAAATGTAGAAGTGACAGCAGAAAGAAATGTGACAGTGTGAGGGATGTAAGTGGTAGATTATTAACCAATGGGGATGAAGTAAGACCAGATGGAGGGAACATTTTGAAAGTCTGATGAATGGGAATGGAGAGAGCAAAGCCACCGTTAACATGACTGGTTTGGGAGGAGTGCAGAGAAGGAATGCAATGCCAGGAAACATGACACTTGCACAGCTGAAGAACGCTGTGAAGCAGTTGAAAAATGTGAAAGCAGGTGGAGCTGGTGAGGTGTATGCAGAGATGATTAAGTGCAATGGAGAGAGTGGAATGAAATGCTTGTTGGAGATATGTAAGAAGGCAAGGATGAATAAAACTGTGCCAGCAGAGTGGAAAAATGCTGTGATTGTACCCCTGTACAAAAAGGTGAGCGAAGTGAGTGCAAGAATTATTGTGGCATAAGTCTATTGAGTGTTGTAGGGAAGGTATATGGAAGACTTAGTATAAAGAAAGTAACAGAGATATCAGAAGCACTAGTGAGTGATGAACAGAGTGGCTTTAGGAGTGGCAGAGGATGTGTGTATCAAATATTTGCAGTGAGACAGATAGTGGAGAAGGCATGTGAGGAGGACTCTAAGGAGTTCATGGCATTTATGGATCTGGAAAAAGCATACGACAAAGTAGACAGAGAAGGATTGTGGAAGGTTTTGTGCATGTATGGTGTAGATGGTAAGCTGCTAGGTAGCCTACCGTCAAAAGTTTTTATGAAGATGGTGAGGTATGTGTAAGGGTAAAGGGTCATTCAAGTGACTGGTTCACAATCAGTGTGGGCATGTGATAAGGTTGTGTGATGTCCTTATGGTTGTTCAATATATACTGTATATGGATGGGGTGATGAGAGAAGTAAAACATGAGTAGTGGAGAGAGGGATGGCATTGGTAATGAATGGTAATGGGTGGAATATCACAAATTTGTTGTATGCTGATGAGTGCTACTTGCAAATACTGGACAAGAGCTTGGTAAACTAGTGCAGAGTTTTGCTGATATCTGTGAGCATCGTGCCTTGAGAGTAAAGGTAGAAATGAGTAAAGTGATGATAATCGAGAAAGAAGATGACCCCCCCCCCCCGTGTGATGTTACAGTGAATGGAGAGAGATTGGAATTAGTGAGAGTTCAAATACCTGGGTACAGTGATACAAAAAAGAGGAAAATGTGCAAAAGAAGTGGAAAGTAGAGTGACACAAGGAAGGAATGTAGCTGGTGCTATGAAGGCTTTGATAAGAAACAAAGGCTTGAGTGTTGCAGCTGCACAAGGCTTACAATAAGCAGTGTTAGTGCCAACTTTAACGTATTGATGTGAGACTATGGTGTAACATGGAAATGAAAAGTCAAGAGTGAGAGCAGTGGAGTTGGGACTGTTGAGGTATATAAGTGGAGTACAGAGAGTGGATGTGTTATGCAGCATATTCTGCGCCCGACTCCTGGGGTCCAGATATGGTGCGGGCCTTGGGTTCTTCATTCTTGTCTGGACTAGAGTGTGCAGACAAGGAAGTAGGGCTCAGACACAAACTGACTAAGTTTGCACGTATATTAACAAATGAACGAAGTACAACAATACACACAACAGTACATGGACAGTCCTACATAATATAAGTACACTAGACAGCACAATATAATATGAATCACACTTATGCTAAACATACACCAAAATACAATAAATGTATGACACATACTGTACACTAGATATATCTCATTAAGACACACATAGGGGTATGGGCACAATATAATCTTTGGCACGGTATATCTCCGTATGAGCACATACGCGTGACATGAACGCAGTGATACATTACTTCACAATATACTTGCGTGACATAAATGCAATGGTATATCACTCATAATGCACTCGCGTGACACGAATGCAATGGTATATCTCTCATAATGTACTCGCGTGACATGAACGGGAGATAGCCATGAGTGCGGTACATTATAACACAATCACCTATGGGGTATAAACACAATTCTTGTACACTAGGTGGGGGATATGAGGTCGGGTCAGTCGTGTATTGCACGGGAAGGGGAACACACTTTGAACGGCCGGGAATGATTCCACTGCACCTAGATGTAATACTCCGCATGTGTCGAGGGTGGGGTCAGATAGTCTTTTTCCCCCTGAATCGCAGTCTAGACCACACTGGGGTTAGGGTGTCACTCGGGGGAGGAAGAGGAGAGGGGGAACGTGACTTAGGGCAACAGGGGGGGCACTTTCACAGAGGCGTACATTAAAACAATAGGGAGGAGGGGGGGACACACAGGTAAGGGGCACACACAGGGGCTTGGCACTTCCGATATGGGGAGAGGGTGTACACACACAGTTTGTGACACTATGACTCATGGGTACAGCTGTATGGTGAGTGACGTGAGGGGTGCACCTGGAGCCGCTATACTGGCAGCCGTAGGTGGCAGCCGGGAGTGGGTGAAGGGCCGCCAAAGGTGTGGTCCCAGTAGGAGTCTCTGTCGGCATCACCTGGGTCCGGGAGGAGCTGAAGGGCAGAGTGGTGGGCAGCCCTTTCCTGGTGGGGACCCTGAGAGAGTGGTGGCCCTCGGGGCTAGGGCCGAAAAGGGCTAGGAGACACTCAGCACGACGCCTGCCCTTTGTCATAGTGGGTGTCCTGGGGGCGGACCTGACCTGATTCGGGTCAAGGGTCAACCGAGGGGCACTCACTGCCTCCCTGTGGCTGCGGCCTCGCCTGGAGGGGGCGGCCGTCAGAGGATGACTGTGGTCGCCAGTCTGACAGCTGCTGTCGGTGTTGGGGGTGGTTCGCTGGCACCTGGGGCTGCGGTCTCGCCTGGAGGAGGGGGCCATCAGGGGTGATCTGTGGCCACTCACTCTGGTGGAGTCCGTTAGCAGCTGTGGGTGACATGGGTGGTGCCACAGCACAGGATACCTGACCTCAGGGTGGTGTCACCCCAGATGCTCTCTGGCAGGGTACCTGTTGGGGAGCAGTCTCCACTCTCCATACAGGAGGGGAGGCGCCTCACTCACCCACAGGATGGGTGCACTAAGTAAGAGGCGTTGCCCTTGTAGGGAGCCTCTGGAGTCATGGAGGGGGAACGACCGGTTGTCTGCTCCCCTGCCTGATGGGCCTGTCGGTCCCTGCTGCAACTCCGTTCCGGGGCGTGGAAAGGAGGTCAAGAGGACACCCCTTCAGCTAGGCAGATCCAGTGGACACTGCCTAGGCTCCAGTCCGGGGTAGTGGTTGAAGGAGATCTGGTGGACACTCCTTCAGGAGACTGCTTGTCCCGGGGACGACTGGAGGGGGAGTCCCATAGGGCCTCCTAGCGGACGCTGCAGGTCCAGTGGACGCTGCCCTCCTGCTGTCGGGGAATGTCACAGCTGGGGGATGACCGGTGGTCTGCCCCCCTGTGGTAGAGCTGGTGGACACTACCACAGGCCCCACTGCCCTCCTGGGGAGCACTAATGAAGGTTGTCTGGGGGACGTTCCGACATGCCGGCTCCCGGAAATGGGTGGCAGAAAGAGGAGAACAGGTGGTCATTCCTCCTACAGTAGATCTGGTGGATGTTATTGTGCCGCTGCTCCCCTGGGGTGTAGTAGTTACTGGAGCTCTGGTGGAGTCTCTTCCTCTTTTAGAGGTGGATCTGATGGACTCTGCATCTGAGGGCCTCCTTTGGACTTGGCTACTGCATGTCCCACTCCGATTCTGGTAAGTGCTTGCTCCATCGGAGTGTAACACACTCACACTGAATACTGCCTGGTGGTCCGGCTGCATAGAAGAGGGGCATCGGGTCATGAGGGATGTATGTCCATTCTGCTCGGAATGCGGAAGTACCTCCCCATCGTCTCCTAGTGGGGTGGGGGTTACCTCTCTATGCCCTTCTCCTGGGGTGGTGGTGTCGGGCTCGCTCCGCTGGGTGGATATTTAAGATAAGATACGAAATAATTTGATTTGTGAAAGATGCAGAGTGAGGATGTCTGTGGACAACAGAATCAAAGAGAGTGTACTGAGATGGTATGGTCACATGGAGAGAATGGATAACAATGGAGTGGTGAAAAAGGTATATCTGAGCGAATTTGCAGGAGAGAGGAGGCAAGGTAGGCCAGGGACAAGGTGGAGGGATATACGGTAGTGGATAAATGTGTGAGGAAGAGAGGTATGAAGTCAGTGAGGCTAGGGAACTGACAAGAGATTGAGTTTGCTGGATGTATGTTGTGAGAAGAAGTGAATGAGCAGGGATTTGGCACCCCTTTTTAATGTGACAGCATCCGAATTGACACTATTGGATACGTTTATGTGACGCTACAGAATGTGGTGAAAGTTTTTGGCGTATCAGATAGAGTCAGGATTCTGGGGCTTGAATGATGAGTGAATGGAAATGTGGCCCATTGGACTGGGCAAACTTTGGCTGTCTGAACGTTGCTACTCCTCACCTATGGGCAACAATACACATGATGAATAAAAATTATTTTCAATATTCCTCTGTTTTTTTATGTCAAGTATGACGGAATGACTGGAAAACATTGCCAAAAGTAGGAGGGGTACTGTACATAGTGTATAGCTTGGGTGTTTTTTGGTTTTCAGTGTTTTTGGTATGGTTTTCTTGGCGTTAAAAATTATTTTTGATATTCCCATGTGTGTTTTGATTCAGTGGCTAAATGTGCGTGAATGATCAGAAAACACTGCCAAAGTATGCAGAGGTACTGTACAAATAGGTTAGGTATAAGTTGGAGGTTGGGTATAGGTAGGGTCTGGGTATAGTATGGAGGATATTGTTCATTATCTGGACATTGCCACTACCCGGACATGCCATTGGCTCTATCACGTCAGATAGTTGAGAGACTACTGTACATTAGAAGGTATTGAGTGAAATACTTTCATCTACAGTAAAATATTTTGACAAAAAAAAGTACAAAAAGAAAGGCACTGTTATCATTATGTAACTTTCACATTTACTAATCTATGAAGTCTGTTCAGAAAGTATCCAACCTTAGGCTCTACAAAAATAAATAGCTAACCTGTTGAGGTAGAACACTTATCCTCCTCGATGTAGGCCCCTACTAACTCGACACACGTGGCCCAGTGTTCTTTCCACCGCCTGAAAAATTTTTCAAAGTTGGTTTTCAGCATCTCCTGCAGGTGCTTTGTTGCATTCGTCATGATCTCTTCACCTGAATGAATATTTTGCAAGACATGGTGGAGTGTGCAGATCATGATCCAGACTTTCCGAAGACTTATAACTGAAGGTGAAACTTGGATGTACTGTACGGGTACAACCCAGAAACCAAAGCACCGTCATCCCAGTGGAAGCATGCAGGGTCGCCATGACCAAAAAAAAGCACAATAGGTCTGCAGCAAGATGAAATGGATGTTGAGCTTTTTTTTTTTTCTTTTTTTTTCCGACCACCATGGTGTTGTGCATTATGAATATGCACCAGAAGGTCAGACTGTCAACAAACATTACTACACTGGCGTTCTCCATCGTCATTGCGACGCAGTTAGACGGAAGAGCCCAGACCTTTGGAAAGTGGCAATTTGGAAGTTGCACCAAGATAATGCCCCTGCCCATTCTTCTCAACTAATTCAGGAATTTTTGACCAAGCACAACATCTCACAAGTCTGACAGGCTCCCTACTCAGCAGACATGGCTCAGTGTGACCTTTGGTTAGTCACCAAGCTCAAAACTCTGCTGAAGAGTTCTTGATTTAAGATGAGAGAAGAGATCATTGTTATGCAGCGTATTCTGAGTCCCAACTTCTCGTGTTCAGGTACGGTGCAACCTTGGGTTCTTTGTTTTCAACCGGGCCAGTCACAGGCCAGGAAGGAAAGTCCAAACACAACTGGTCAAAGATACACATATTAACAATAGACAACTACATAAACACCCGTGATCAAAACCATGGGACATATAATAACCAGATAATCTCAGAAGGCTAGCCCTTAAAATAAATATCTCCACCTAGTTCAGCGAGTTTGACCTTTACACAGTATCCTACCTTTCCTTACATATGATGATTTCCACAGTGTCATACATATGGTTCATACAATACACCAGGTGCATAACAGAGTCAATCAAGTATATCTCAATATACCCAAACGCGTGACATATACGACAGTATATACTCAAGTCCTTATATATATATATATATATATATATATATATATATCTATATATATATATCTATATATATATATATATATATATATATATATATATGTATATATATTCGTGTAACACAAACGGCTCCCTATGCTAGTTATATGCATCTGCGTGATACAGACGATACCATAGCTATCCTTATGCTATGTGTGCATTACATAGGACGAGAGAATATTGCATCCACAATCCATCCGCGCATGGGGCAGAGGGGGGGAGGGGGAGGGGGGAGTGGTGATACAGACTTCCTTACGAGACAGGAGGTTGGGAGTATACCTCATACACCACTTTCTATTCACTTCATATGGCCAAAGCAAAATGGGGGGAGAGGGAGTATGGCACTGATGCTGTCTGTTCGTATGTAACATGGGGGGGGGGATAGTCACACTTGGGGCGGCCCGTGACCTAGCACAACGCACTCCGCGCATGAGCTTATTTGTGGGGAGTTCGCTATTCCACACGGGGAGGTAACGCTGAGGGGGGAGACACTGGGGTGAGAGGGCAGGTCCACTGGGGTAGAGGCTTCCCAGATGCTAGGGAACAAACAACCTCAGGGTCTTTTACTCACAGGACAGGCAGAGGTGAGTGCTCAGGTCACGGGCAGCGGGAAGCCCTGTGCCAGGAACCACAGGTGGTGGCTGGGCGTTGGGGTGGGCCGTCCAGGGTGTATTTCAGAGGTAGGTCGCCTGTGGGGTCGCCACAAGTCCTGTAGGAGTTGGTGGGTGGCGTGGTGGGCGGCCCTCTTTCTGTAGAGGCCCTGTGTGATGCGAGGCTCTCTGCGCTAGGGCCAAAGAAGGCCAGGAGGCGTGCCACACGGCGCTGGCCCTTAGTTGTCGTCGGGGTCCTGGGAGAGGACCTGGGGAGACCCAGGGCTGTGGTCGGGTGTGGAGAGGGTGGTCCCTGGGGTGGGCTGCTGCCTTGTTCTGCAGAGGCGGCCGTCAGGGAGAGTCTGCGGCCGCCGTCGCTGAGGGAGCCTCGGCTACTGCAAGAGGCACCGGGGGAGGCCTGCTGACTCTGGGGGCTGCAATCTTGCCGTCGGGAGGAGGCCAGCAGGGGTGGGCTGCGGCCTCTTGTCCTGGAAGAGTCCAACAACACCTGGGGCTGCAAGGACAGGACACCAGGCCTTGGGGACGTCAACCCCGCCCTGGACTCTGGTGGGGTTCCTGAAAAGGAGCAGATACCAGCCTCTCATGTAGATGGGTGGGAGAGGGGCACCTTAACTCTGCCGCCGGTGTGGTGGTCAGGGCAAGAGGTACCTTCCTCTGCAGGAGCCTGGCTGTGGGCTGAGGGGTAGTGGCCAGGGGCTGGCCCTCCGGATGCTATAGACCATGACGGCAGGGAGTAGACACCTGATGGTTGTGCCCGGCTATTGCCACAGCTCCAACAGAGGCTGCACTCCGGCCTTTGTTTTGGTGGCAGGGGGAGTGCGCCCAATGGATACGCTTGGCTATTGCCACACCTCTGACGGAGGCTGCTTTCTGGTCCTTGTTCTGGAGGCAGGGAGAAGCCACCTGATGGATACACCCGACTATGGCCACAGCTCCAACGGAGGCTGCTCTCCAGTCCTTGTTCTGGAGGCAGGGAGAAGGTGCCCAATGGATACACCTGGCAATGGCCACAGCTCTGATGGAGGCTGCTCTCCGGCCTTTGGGTCTGGGACTCCTGTCCTGGAGACAGCACTGGTGGATGGTGATGTCTCGTCTGCTGCTCCTTAGGGGGAATAGCAGCCCTTGAGGCTCCTCCTGAGTCCTCTAACAAAAGGGAGGCCGATCCAGGAGACTCGGCGTAGGTCTGCTTGGGATCTTGTCACTGCAAGTCCCACCCCGACTCTAGCGAGTGTTCCCTCTGCTGAAGTGTAGTGTACTTTTACTGTAACTGCCTGGTGGTCTGGCTGCGGGGAAGAGGGACGTAGGGTCACGGGAGAGATATGCTGTTTATGCCCGGAAGGCTCGGCAGGTGAAAAGAGCCTCTCTGTCATCTTGTGGGGTGGGGGTCACCTCCTTGTACCCTCCTTCTTGGGTGGTGGTGTCTGGCTTGCTCCGCCAAGCTGGTATTTCAATCATGGTGAATGCGATGAGGCACCTGGAGGACAAAGATATAAATAAGCCTAGATGCATCTGGCGGCTGCCATCTTGGAACGGTCAAGGCAGACGATGTTGTGTTACTGACAATGGGCAATGTTGACCACTATTTACCTAGAAATGCTGCAGTACTGTTATTTTTGGGGTGTAGAAAGCGTCAGAGTATATCTATGGTGGAACCAATAGCATGAGTGGCTTAACTGTCTAGTTATGCAAGCATCCCTCAACTACTTCCCTATCCCCTGAAAGGAGGATGGTGGGTAGCAGACGAGAAACTTAAGCCTGCAGTCCACCGAGTTCATGTTTTAGATGAACCAGGAACCACAACCACCACCACCACAACAACAATAGCCACCAGCACAACAACCACCACCACCACAACAACAATAGCCACCAGCACAACAACAACCACCACCACAACAACAACCACCACCACAACAACAAAAACAACCCCCCCCCAACACCACCACCACAGCAACAACAGCCACCACCACCACCACCACCACAATAGCAACAACAACCACCACCACAACAACAGTTACCACCATAACAACCAACACCACCACGACAACCACCTCCACCACCATGACAACCACTGCCACCACCACCACAGTCACCACAACAACTGCCACCATGACAACCACCACCATCACCACAACAACAACCACCATAACAACCATCACCATCACAACAACTGGAACAACAACCGTAACAACCACCACCACCACAACAACCACCACCACTATCACAATCACCACTACCACAACAACAACAACTACAACAACAACAACAACTACCACCAACATCACCAGTGCTGGGCAGGTGCACAAACACTTGAGCAAAGCGCAATTGCGCACCCTTGCGCTCCGGTGAATATCGTTTGCACATTGCGCACCGCACGAGACCATGCGCAATATTGCGCTTGCGCACATGAAAAGGCAGGTGTGCAAGCGCAAACTTGGTTGCACTTGCACAACTTCCAAGGGACACGTGGTCTTGGGAGCTTCCCGCATGGCTGGACAAGGGATGGGGGAGGCTCGGGCGGGTTGCGAGGGTGGGTTGGTGGGGGGAGGTGGGAGGGAAGGAGGGTAGTAGCATTTCTTAAAATGTTTCAACAGAGATAATGTATTTTAATGTTTTTTACATTATTATTAGTAGTAAATAATAATAAATATACAGTATTTATTAAGAGTAGTGTTATGCTGGGTGTTTTTAGTCCAACTTCTCATCCTAAGAACACCAGCGACTGAGCGGGGTCTTCTTTCCAGACTGGAAGTAAAACACCCACAAAGAAACAGGACATAAAAACCAGGCAGTACACCTTAACACATCTGTTGTCATAATTCCTACACCGTTACAATATAAAACAGAGGGGTATTGGATATACAGCAGACAGGGACACAGAGTTAGCCCTTAACACCAAGGTTGACAGTTACACTTGAGACACAGTATTCTTCATTTACACTTAGGTAATTAATTACAATATCGTGATACCCGTATTTCGTCTATAAGCAGAATTGGTATTATATAAACTGAGTCCGATGCACTAGGGGTGGACAGGGCCAAGAGTTAGTGGGTTGAATATTACTATAACTGGATAGGGTGCGGGTCGCGACACTTGATGGAGTCACTTAGTCGTGACGACACTTATTCATAGACTTTTAATTCTCTCACACACCCTAGTCTTGGTCCACGATTTCTATAAGTTCTTTTGTCTGGGATTTAGGCTATTTCCTATTCTGCTGGGTATCGGGCCTTAGTAGGTTATTGGTAACTTTGTCACTGGTATTGTTCTGGCCCTCACTTTGTCATTGTTCACTGTTATATTCCCATATCGACTGTTCACGACACAAGGGGCGTTAATGTCACTATTTACCCGTGTTTCCTGGGTATAATACACTATGGCGTCCGGGCGTGAAGGGGAGGCCCTACGGGGAGCCTTCCTGCAGGGGGCAATACACTGCCCGGGTCCTGGTTGTCGGTGGAGTGCAGGGAGGCCCTCCTGTCTGGGGGCCTCGACCTGGGAGGAGGCCCTCATACTGTAGCCTCGTCGGTGGGGTGCAGGGAGGCCCTCCAATCTGGGGGCCTCAACCTGAGAGGTGGCCCTTGGGACTGGGGCCAAACAGCTGTAGGAGGCGGGCCTGTCGCCTCTGCCTCCGTGGAGAGAGAGAGACTGGGTTGTCCGAACCTGGGGGCCGCTGGTCAGGCCTGGGGGTCCTGGGACTGCGGTCGCCTGTAGGGGGAGGCGCCAACAGGGGTGAGCTGCGGCACTGTCTCCGTCGGGTGTCCGGCAGGGGCAGGGATTTCCCAGGGATAGGTGGTATGACCTGTATCAGGCCACACTACCACTCTGGCAGCACCTCCGGGGCAACACTCCCGGAAGGGGACAAAGGGCATCCCACGCAGCCGAGAGGGTAAGGGTTGGCCGCGCAAGGGACTTCCTGCATCAGGAGGGCCTTTGGAGTCATGAGTGAAGGGTGTACAGTGGCTGCTCCTTCCCCTTCACGTACAGTGGCCGTGAGCACGGTTTCGTGACTCCTAGGGCTCACAGCTGAAGGGCGTAGAGTGGCCGCTCCTTCCCCCGCACGTACAGTGGTCGTGCTGGCGGTGCTGCTCCCGAAAGAGGAAAAGGCAAGAGAAGGATACACGGAGTCCGCACCCTCTCCAGTACGTCCTGAGGCCGTAGCCTTGGGTCTATCTACTCTGGTATGTACAGCGGCCGTAGCCGTGGGCCTATCCGCCCTTTGGGAGGCAACTGAAGGGCTTACAGTGGCCGCTCCTTCCCCGTCACGTACAATGGCCGTGAACGCGGTGTTGCTCCCGTAGGAAGGAAAAGCAGGAGAGGGGTGCACAGAGGCCGCGCCCTCTCCGGTATGTACTGAGGCCGTAGCTGAGGGTCTATCTACCCTGGTACGTACTTTGGCCATAGCCAGGAGCTTGTCTACCCTTAGGGAAGCAACTGAAGGGCGTACAGTGGCCGCTCCTTCCCCATCACGTCCAATGGCTGTGAACGCGGTGTTGCTCCCGCAGGGGAGAAAAGCAGGAGAGGGGTGCACAGAGGCCGCGCCCTCTCCAGTACGTACTGAGGCTGTAGCCGAGGGTCTATCTACCCTGGTACGTACTTTGGCCGTAGCCATAAGCCTGCCTGCCCTTTGAGAAGCAACTGAAGGGCGTACAGTGGCCGCTCCTTCCCCATCATGTACAATGGCCGTGAATGCGGTGTTGCTCCCGTAGGAGAGAAAGGCAGGAGAGGGGTGCACAGAGGCTGCGCCTTCTCCAGTACATACTGAGGCAGTAGCCATGGGTCTGTCTACCCTGGTATGTACTTTGGCCGTAGCCTTGGGCCTGCCTGCCCTTCAGGAGGTAACTGAAGGGTGTACAGTGGCTGCTCCTTCCCCGTCATGTACAATGGCCATGAACGCGGTGTCACCTGGGACTGAATCTAGTTCAGTCCCACCCTGATTCTGGTGACGGCTGTCCTGCTCACAGGGTATTTGTCTCTTCCCGCTTACATGGTGTTGGGATAGTTGCGGGGAAGAGGGACTCAGGACAGTAGTGTCCCGGTGACCCTCTTGTTCCGGGTTGCTAGCCCCGCCGTGGTGTCCTCCTGGGGTGGCGGTGTGGTAGTGGCTTGGTGGTGGGGTGGGGGGTTGTGGGGTGGGTGGTCCGGCAGCAGCGGGTATTTCACCACCCTCCGTGGTGAAGAAGTCATGGCCCCATGACCGGAGGTGGTATGTTGTGGTGGTGGATGTCTGGTGGGCCGGGTTGAGGTGTCATAGGAGATTGGTCCAGTGGAGGGTGGTGGGGTTTGGCTCTCGGTGGTGGTTGAGAGTGAGCCGAAGAGAGGATGAGTGGTTGGTCCTGCGTAGAAGACGGAGAAGCTGGTGTGTTGCCCTGATTCTGACATGGGGGCGGTTGTGAGGTTGCCATAATACCCTCTCAATCTTCATCTCTGGTGGTGAATTGGGGAGTTTCCATGTTGGTTGATGAAGGGGGAGGGTGATGGGGGTGGTGTTTGGGGTGTGGGTGACATGTGTTGGGGAATGGGGAACAGGGTGGGCAGGAGATGAAGGTGTTGAGGTGTATCTAGATGGTGGATGGGAGAGGCGTCTTGATCTGGTAGTCGTTGTGGTGAGGGTGGGCGCAGGTGGTGATGGTGGTTGGGCACGTGGTGGAGTGGGCTTCCCGTCTTGGTTGTGGGCGGGTGTTGGTGGTGGTGTGGGGTGTCTTGTGTAGTGGGCGTGGTCGGTGGGTAATGGGTGGCCAGGAGTGGATGAATGGGTGGAGTGGGTGGCAGGTGGGGTTGGTGCACGTGGGGAGTTGGTGGGTGATGTGTTGCGTGGGGTGGTGTGTGGTGGGGTGCGGGTGTGGTGTGGTGGGAGTTGTGGTGGTACAGTGGTGGTGGTGTTTCCACCGCGGTGAAGGTGGGGGTTGGTGCTGGGTGGTGTGGTGCAGTGTTGGTGGTGGGCATAGCAGGCAGTGATTGGGAGTGGTGGGTTGGAGGAGGTGGGGTAGTCATAGGATATGTAGGCGGAGGTGAGGTTGGTGAAGGATCAGAATCGGAGGAAGGTGGCGGAGGTGAAGTGGAGGAGGGGGTTCGTGAGTATGGTGAGGTTGAGGGTGGGGTGGGGGAGGTGAGCGAGAAAAGAAAGGTGGGTGAGAGTGAGGAGGAGGGTGTGATAGGGAAGGCGAATGAGTTGGCCGTGTTGGCGGGGAAGATAAGTGGTGGGGAAGTGATGGTGGTGGGTGGTGTGGGGTGGTAGGTGGAAGGAAGTTGATAGAAGGAGGTGGTTTTGGGAAGTAGGTTAGGGGAAGATGAGGTAAGGGTTCTAGGAGGCCTGTAATTGGGGAGGCAGGCTTTGTGTTGGGGAGGAATAGGAAGTGGGGGGGGCGATAGTGGTGGAGAAAGTGGTGTGTGAGATGGGAAGGTTAGGAATAGCGGTAGGAATAGGGGAAGGCAAAACAGAAGAGATAGTGAGAGGGGAGGATAAGGAAACATGACTTTTCCCCCTGTCGTAGACTGGGGGAGATATGAGGTGGCTCCTGTCATTACGGTGGGATGCGGGGGCAGTGGGGGGGGCGTCTTCTGTGCCTTCCTCGTCTTATTTTCCTTCTTTGGCCCCTGGGGCAATTGGCGCATGGTGGGGAGGTTTGTAGGTGCTCTTGTGTTGTTTTGCTGCGCCGGGTAGCTTTTAGCTGCTCACAGATGTCGTGGATTAGGCACTCGGGGGAGCAAGGAGAAAATTCCCATGGATTTACAGCGATGAGATCCGTGGGGAATTGCTTGATTTCGCCGATGCGCTGGGAGGAGGAGTGGACGGCTAGAAGGCGCCTTATTAAATTCATTTCTTTATTCGGGTCTCCCGTTGGTTCATGTATTATAAAGTGTTCTTTAATGAAACCGGGGAGGATCCTGAGGAGTTTGTAGAATATGAGTTGTTCCCAGGTTTTTGCGTCTGTGCCTGGGTACGCAGCAGTGACAAGCCGCCTAGCCTGGATGAAGGTGTCATCGAGGCTTCCGTCATATGTGAGGGCGTCTAGTTGCGATAAGGCTACAACTGTGCCTAGAGATGGCGTCACTGCCTGTTTCACAATTTGTTTGAATTGATCCCATTTTAGTCTCGGGACGATTTTCGGAGTTGCAGTAGCAAATTATTTTGCCCAGGTTGGGTAGTGTGACGGCTATCTTTTCTCTGTCGGTGTCGAATCCGATGTCTAGGAGGAGTTTGACCATATCCAAGTATATGTCAATGTCATATTGCTCCAGGTTTAAGAACACCAGCGACTGAGCGGGGTCCTCTTTCCAGACCAGAAGTAAAGCACCCACAAAGGAACAGGACATAAAAACCAGGCAGTACACCTTAACACATCTATTGTCTTAATTCCTACACCGTTACAATATAAAACAGAGGGGTATTGGATCTACAGTAGACAGGGACACAGAGTTAGCCCTTAACACCAAGGTTGACAGTTACACTTGAGACAGTATTCTTCATTTACACTTAGGTAATTAATTACAATATCGTGATACCCGTATTTCGTCTATAAGCAGAATTGATATTATACAAATTGAGTCCGATGGACTAGGGGTGGACAGGGCCAAGAGTTAGTGGGTTGAATATTACTATAACTGGATAGGGTGCGGGTGGCGACACTTGATGGAGTCACTTAGTCGTGACGACACTTATTCATAGACTTTTAATTCTCCCACGCACCCTAGTCTTGGTCCACGATTTCTATAAGTTCTTTTGTCTGGGATTTAGGCTATTTCCTATTCTGCCGGGTATCAGGCCTTAGTAGGTTATTGGTAACTTTGTCACTGGTATCGTTCTGGCCCTCACTTTGTCATTGTTCACTGTTATATTCCCGTCTCGACTGTTCACGACACAAGGGGCGTTAATGTCACTATTTACCCGTGTTTCCTGGGTATAATTCACTACGGCGTCCGGGCATGAAGGGGAGGCCCTACGGGGAGCCTTCCCGCAGGTGGCAATACACTGCCCACAGGGGAGTCACTGCCCAGGTCCTGGTTGTCGGTGGAGTGCAGGGAGGCCCTCCTGTCTGGGGGCCTCGACCTGGGAGGAGGCCCTCGTATTGTAGCCTCGTCGGTGGGGTGCAGGGAGGCCCTCCGGTCTGGGGGCCTCGACCTGAGAGATGGCCCTTGGGACTGGGGCCAAACAGCTGTAGGAGGCAGGCCTGTCGCATCTGGCTCCGTGGAGAGAGAGAGACTGGGTTGCCCGGACCTGGGGGCTGCTGGTCGGGCCTGGGAGTCCTGGGACTGTGGTTGCCTGTAGAGGGAGGTGCCGACAGGGGTGAGCTGCGGCACCGTCTCCGTCGCGTGTCCGGCAGGGGCAGGGATTTCCCAGGGGTAGGTGGTATGACCTGTATCGGGCCACACCACCACTCTGGCAGCACCTCCGGGTCAACACTCCCGGAAGGGGACAAAGGGCGTCCCACGCAGCCGAGAGGGTAAGGGTCGGCTGCGCAAGGGACTTCGTGCTTCGGGAGGGCCTTTGGGGTCACGAGTGAAGGACGTAGAGTGGCCGCTCCTTCCTCGTCACGTACAGTGGCCGTGAGCGCGGTTTCGTGACTTCTAGGGCTCACAGCTGAAGGGCGTACAGTGGCCGCTCCTTCCCCCGCACGTACAGTGGCCGTGCTGGCGGTGCTGCTCCCGAAGGAGGAAAAGGCAAGAGAAGGGTACACAGAGTCCACGCCCTCTCCTGTACGTCCTGAGGCCATAGCCTTGGGTCTATCTACCCTGGTACGTACAGCGGCCATAGCCGTGGGCCTATCCGCCCTTTGGGAGGCAACTGAAGGGCGTACGTTGGCCGCTCCTTCCCTGTCATGTACAATGGCCGTGAACGCGGTGTTGCTCCCGTAGGAGAGAAAAGCAGGAGAGGGGTGCACAGAGGCCGTGCCCTCTCTGGTACGTACTGAGGCCGTAGCCGAGGGTCTATCTACCCTGGTACGTACTTTGGCCGTAGCCAGGAGCTTGTCTACCCTTAGGGAAGCAACTGAAGGGCGTACAGTGGCCGCTCCTTCCCCGTCACGTACAATGGCCATGAATGCGGTGTTGCTCCCATAGGAGAGAAAGGCAGGAGAGGGGTGCACAGAGGCCGTGCCCTCTCCGGTACGTACTGAGGCCTTAGCCGTGGGTCTGTCTACCCTGGTACGTACTTTGGCCGTAGCCTTGGGCCTGCCTGCCCTTCGGGAGGTAACTGAAGGGCGTACAGTGGCCGCTCCTTCCCCATCACGTACAATGGCCGTGAACGCGGTGTCGCCTAGGACTGAAACTAGTTCAGTCCCACCCCGATTCTGGTGATGGCTGTCCTGCTCGCAGGGTCGTTGTCTCTTCCCGCTTACGTGGTGTTGGGATAGTTGCGGAGAAGAGGGACTCAGGACAGTAGTGTCCCGGTGACCCTCTTGTTCTGGGTCACTAGCCCCGCCGTGGTGTCCTCCTGGGGTGGCGTTGTGGTAGTGGCTTGGTGGTGGGGTGGGGGATGGCGGGGTGGGTGGTCCGGCGGCGGCGGGTATTTTAAGTAGCATATGCAATTCCTTACAAAAATCATGAAAACATATTATTTAAATCAAATATCCACAGCCTAATAATTTATTATGCTGTGGATATTTGATTTAAATAATATGTTTTCATGATTTTTTAGTTTTTGTAAGTAATTACATATGCTATTGTATATCTGTAGTGAATTATTAAATAAATTGTCTTGCGAAAATGCAGATAAAAGTAAAACTGGCACCATCACAGCCTTTGTTTCCCTGTCCCGCTTCGCACCTCGTTCACTCTGTTTAAACTTCCATGAGTTAACAAGTAACGACGCCTTGCTCCACTCCTACCGTCTTAGTCACTTAAGTGTGCAGAGTGAATCATTTTATTACACCAAATGTGCACAGTCGAGGTCTGAGTTACAGGAAAAGGAAAATAACAATAAAAATTGAAAATAATAGAATGTAATATTAATAAATCTAGAGGTGAATGTAGGGAAGAATAACGTTAAGCTCTTGGAGAGAAGTGAAGCCAGTGATTGTACAGTGAGGTTGGATGAGGGAATGGAAAATGTGTGTTTAAGTTCTTGGGTAGTGTGAGTTGATGACTGATGAGTAAGGATGGAAGTTTAGAGGGTGAAGTTCTTGAAAGGGTACAACAAGGAAGAAAGGTTGCTGGTTCCCTGAAAGCAGTGATAAACAGGGAAGTGAGCTTGGAAGTGAAAAAGTTACTACATGACAGTAATGTGAGATATCATCTCTAATGTATGGAGGTGAAGCTTGTTGGAGGGACAGAAGTCAAGAGTGAGAGCTGTGGAAACAAATGAGTTAGTTGAGAGGAGCATGTGGAGTTACATGGAGAGTCAGACAAATGAAATGAGGAAGTGAAGGATCGTTGTAGTGTGGATATGGATGTGAGGAAGCGTTAGGAGAAACACATTGAGGTGGTTTGGCCATTTGGAGAGGATGGAGAGTGAGAGACTGACGAGGAGAGTATGTGAGTGAAGTGGAGGGGGGGAGAGGGAGGGGGGGGCCAAGGATGAGATGGAAGGATGGAGTGGAGAAGTATATGTGAGAGGGGTGTGTGAGCTGGGAGCAAGGCAGTGAAATAGCGGGGAACAGTGTGACATGGCGGCGATTTTTACTTGTTTGTGGCCAGTGGCCACCCCTTACGGGATTAAGGCGTCTGGCATTGGCAATAGATAGAATAATAATAAGTAAAAGTAAGTATGCAAATTTATTTAAATATCCCAATATATATTTTACAGTAATTCCCAAAAATATATGCAAATGATTTGCGATAGCACTTTGCGACATTGCGCAAATTACAAATAATAGAAAATAATAATAATAAAAGTAAGTAAGTACGCTATTTTATTTAAATATCTCAATGTTTTACAGTAATTCCCACAAATATATGCAAATGGTTTACGTTTGTGCTTTGCGACAGTGCGCAATCTAAATATTTGTCAGATTGCGCACTTGCGCTTGCGGAAGGTAGTGAACTGTGGATTGCGCTTGCGCAAGGTCCTTCTTCGTTTGCGCTGCCCACTGTTATGCTGGGTGTTTTTAGTCCGGCCTCTTGTCCTAAGAACACCAGCGACTGAACATGGTCCTCTTTCCGGACCGGAAGTAAAGCACCCACAAAGGAACAGGACATAAAAACCGGGCAGTACACCTTAACACATCTATTGTCTTAATTCCTACGCTGTTACAATATAAAACTGAGAGACACTGGATATGCTTTGGACAGGGACACAGAGTTAGCCTTTAATACAAATGTTCACAGTTACACTCAGGACATAGTACTCTTCACCTACACATGGATAATGAGTTATAATATCATGATACCTGTATTCTGTTTATAGGCAGAATTGATATTTTATATATTAAGTCTGATGCACTAGGGGTGGACTGGGTCAAGGGTTAGGAGAGTGAATATTACCATAAGTGTACAGGGTCCAGGTCGCAACACTCGAGAAAGTCACTTAGTCGCAGTAGCACTTATTCACAGGTCTTTGATTCTCCCGCACACCACTGGTCTTGACCCACGATTTCTATAAGTTCTTCTGACTATAGTTATTGGTATTTTTATTCTGGTGGGTACTGGGCCTTAGTGTGTTATTGGTAACTTAGTCACTTATATTATTCTGGCCCTCACTTTGTCACTTGTGACTATACATTCCTGTCTTGACAGTTCACGACACAAGAGGCGTAGATGTCGCTGTATACCCATGTTTCCTGGGTATAATCTGCTGCGGTGCCCGGGCATGAGGGGAGGCCCTACGGGGAGCCTTCCTGCAGGGGGCAATGCACTGCCCGCAGGGGCATCACTGCCTAGGTCATAGTCGTCGGCGGTGTACAGGGAGGCCCTCCCGTCTGGGGCCTCCACCTGAGAGGAGGCCCTCGTACTCGAGCCTCGTTGGTGGGGTGCAGGGAGGCCCTCTGGTCTGGGGGCCTCGACCTGAGTGGTGGCCCTTGGGACTAGGGCCAAACAACTGCAGGAGGCGGGCCTGTCGCCTCTGGCTCCGAGGGGAGAGAGAGCCTGGATTACCAGGGCCTGGAGGCTGCTGGTCGGGCCTGGGGGTCTGGGGGCTGTGGCCACCTGCAAGAGGAAATGCCGTCAGGGGTGAACTGCGGTGCCTTCTCCGTTGGGTGTCCGGCAGGGGCAGGGACCTCCCAGGAGTAGGTGGTAGGACCTGGATTGGGCCACGCCACCACTCCGGCAGCACCTCCTGGGAACCACTCTTGTAAGGAGACAAAGGGCATCCCACGCAGCTGAGAGGAAAAGGGTCGGCCACACAAGGGACCTCCTGCTTCGGGAGGACCTTCAGAATCACGAATGAAGGGCGTACAGTGGCTGCTCCTTCCCCGTCAAGTACAGTGGCCTTGAGCGCGGTTTCGTGACTCCTAGGGCCAGCAGCTGAAGGGCATACAGTGGCCGCTCCTTCCCCCGCACGTACAGTGGCCGTGCTGGCCGTGCTGCTCCCTAAGGAGGAAATGGCGGGAGAGGGGTGCACGGAGGCTGCGCCCTCCCCGGTACGTGCAGAGGCAGTAGCCGTGGGTCTGTCTACCCTGGCACGTACAGTGGCTGTAGCCGTGGGCCTGCCTGCCCTTTGGAAAGTAACTGAAGGGCGTACAGTGGCCGCTCCTTCCCCATCATGTACAGTGGCCGTGAGCGCGGTGTTATTCCCGTAGGAGGAAAAGGCAGGAGAGGGGTGCACGGAGGCCGCACCCTCTCTGGTACGTACAGAGGCCATAGCCATGGGTCTGTGTACCTTGGCACGTACTGTGGCCGTAGCCGTGGGCCTGCCTGCCTTTTGGGAAGTAACTGAAGGGCATACGCTCCTTCCCCATCACGTACAGTGGCTGTGAGCGCAGTGTTACTCCTGTAGTAGGAGGAGGTAGTGGATGAGGGGCGTACAGTGGCCACTACCTCCCCGTCACGTACAGTGGCCGTGAGCGCGGTGTTATTCCCGTAGGAGGAAAAGGCAGGAGAGGGGTGCACGGAGGCCGCACCCTCTCTGGTACGTACAGAGGCCATAGCCATGGGTCTGTGTACCTTGGCACGTACTGTGGCCGTAGCCGTGGGCCTGCCTGCCTTTTGGGAAGTAACTGAAGGGCATACGCTCCTTCCCCATCACGTACAGTGGCTGTGAGCGCAGTGTTACTCCTGTAGTAGGAGGAGGTAGTGGATGAGGGGCATACAGTGGCCACTACCTCCCCGTCACGTACAGTGGCCGTGAGCGCAGCTCCACTACTCCTGTCTCAGCCAGTCGGGGTGCATTCAATAACTGATGCCCCGAGGCTGTCCCCAGAGGTGGCTGTGACCGAAGGGCGTACAGTGACCGTGATGGCGGAGTCACAGGGTGCAAACAACTGAGGGGCGTACAGTGGCCGCTCCTTCCCTGGCACGTACAGTGGCCGTACCGCGGTGTTGCCTGGGACTGACTCTGGATCAGTCCCACCCCGAACCTGGTGAAGACTGCCCCGCTCGCAGGGTCGTTGTCTCTTCCCGCTTACTTGGTGCTGGGACAGTTGCGGGGAAGAGGGACTCAGGACAGGAGTGTCCCAGTGAGCCTCTTGTTCTGGGTCAATAGCCTCACCGTGGTGTCCTTCCAGGGTGGCGGTGTGGTGGTGGCTTGGTGGTGGGGTGGGTGGTCCGGCGGCGGCGGGTATTTTACCACCCTCCATGGTGAAGAAGTCACGGCCCCATGATTGGAGGTGGTATGTTGTGGTGGTGGATGTCTGGTGGGCCGGGGTGAGGTGCCGTAGGAGGTTGGTCCAGTGGAGGGTGGTGGGGTTTGGCTCTAGCATGAGCCGGAGGGAGGATGGGTGGTTGGTCCGGCATAGGAGGCAGAGAAGCTGGTGTGTTTCCCTGATCCTGATATGTGGGCGGTCGTGGGGTTGCCAGTGAATCCTCTCGATCTTCATCTCGGGTGATGACTACGTGGATGCCGAAGATATATGAACGGAAGTATTCTAGAGCCCAGATGATTCCGAGGCACTCGCGTTTGGTGGCCACGTAATTCCGTTCAGCTTGATTTAGGTTGCGACTGGCACAGACGATGATGTGTTCACGGCCGTGTTGTACTTGAGTGAGGACAGCCCCTATGGCTATGAGGGAAACGTCGGTGTACAGACAAAAGGGGAGGTTGTAGTCTGGGAAAGCAACACTGGGGGCTGAAATTAGCTTGGATTTGAGGGTGTTGAATGCGGTCTTTCTTGGTTCTGTCCATACAAATGGTTCGCCTTTTTTTGTTAGGTCATGGAGTGGTTTGGCGATGTTGGCAAACCCCTTAACAAAACGTGTGTAATATGAAGTTAGGCCTAAGAAGGCCCTGGTTTCGTGGACGTCGCAAGGTAGAGGGATGTCAGCAATCGCACGTAGTTTGTCAGGGTCAGGTGAGATGCCCTCGGCTCTGATCACGTGTCCTAGGAAGGAGACGGATCGCATGGCTAGGACGTATTTTGTTGGTCTGAGTTTAAGTCCAGCCTGGCGTATGCGTAGGAACACCTGTTTGAGGCAGTGGAGGTGGTCGGCCCAGGTGTGACTGAAGACTATGACGTCATCCAGGTAGGCCAGGCAGATTTCCCAGGTCAGGCCGCTCAGGATGGATTCCATGAGGCGCGAGAATGTGGCTGGGGCATTGCAGAGTCCGAAGGGGAGGACGTTAAACTCATAGTGTTTCCCGTTTGAGGTTGAGAAGGCGGTCTTTCGTTTGTCGTCTGGGTGAACGGGGACCTGCCAGTATCCCGATTGCAGGTCTAGGGTGGAGAACCATGTTGAGCCGTGTAGGGAGTCGAGGGAGTCGTCGATTCTGGGTAGGGGCGTGGCATCCTTGATGGTGACATCATTTACTCTGCGGTAATCAACACAGAATCGCATGGTTTCATCTTTTTTTCTCATGAGTACGACGGGGGAGGACCACGGGCTGGTGGGGTTGGAGATGACACCAGCATCGAGCATGTCCTGGACCTGCCGGTCTTCTTCTGCACGCTGCTTAGGGTTTTTGCTGCATGATGGTTGACGAATGGGTGGTCCGGTTGTGTGTATCTCATGACTGAGATAGGTGGTGTGGCCGAGGTCTGTTGGGCCAGATAAAAAGAGGTCCTGAAAGTCCAGGAGTAATTGTCGGAGGCTGTTGGTTTGGGAAGGGGATAGGTGAGGAGGGAGGTCCGGGAGAGTGGGGTGGTTAGAAGGTGGTGCTTGGCATGGCTTGGCTTCTTCCGTGTCGCCAATGATGAGTCCTCGTGGTAGGGTCAGTGGTGTTGTGGCGAGGTTAGCGATACGAATTGCTCAGGTACGGGGGGGGGAGGAAGGTGGGGGATACTAAACAGGACAAGGGGGGTCCGGTAGGTAAGGAGGGGGAGAAAAGGATGGAGGTACCAGAGGGTCTGTTTAGCTCTACCCAAGCTTCGTGGTGGGGCAGGATGGTGACAGTGGAGGTGATAGTGGTGGGGAAAGATGGAGAGGGGGTTGATATATGTGGGGAGGAGTGTAATGATGGAGAGTGGGGAAGTGAGGTGTTGGGTGGGGTTGCATGTACAGAGGGGTTGGGGGGGAGAGTGTCAGGGGGGGTGCATGTGTGTGGGGTGTGTGGGTGGTGGTGTTTTTTTTTTTTTTTTTTGTGATTGATGCTTGCTGGGGGGGGGCTGGACTGAAGTGGAGGCAGTGTTGATGACAGTCGATCGTGGTGTGAAGTTTTTGCAAGAGGTCCAGCCCTAGGTGTCCGTCATACTGACGGCATGTAGAGTCGAATATGATGAAGGGGTGATTGGTGGATACTTGTTGGTGAGTGTCGGTCCGAAGGGCCCGGGTTTCCCCACGGATGGGCAGGGGGCCATCCCCTGCATCTACAAGGTTGGCTTAGGTGGGGAGAAGGGGGCCGAAAGCGGAGGTGTGGCGGGAGTAGAAGTGAGAGTACAGGCATGACCTGGCAGCTCCTGTGTCCACCAGTAGTCTAGCCTTGACCCCATTCAGGCGAATTTTGTCATAGACTGGGGGCCTGTACTTACGTTAAGTGGCCCCTGCCACTGTGGGGAGGTGCGGGGGCGGACCTAAAAATCCATCTGCTGAGCGTTGACGTGTTCATCGTGATCCTCGTCGTCTGGTCCTGGGTAGACTAGGGGTGGAGCGTTGTCCTCTTGGGTGTCATCCTCTAGGGAGGATACCTTTCTGCATCTCAGTGAGAGTCCTGCGTCTGCTTGCCTTGAGCTGCTCTCTGATGTCGTGCAGGGGGCAGGTGCGACTGCAGGCTGTAAATTCCCAGGGATTAATTGAGATGAGGTTGCCCTGGTCCCTGGGGTTGGGGCATTTTTTCTGTGGGTGGGCCCTGGGAATAGTAGGAGATGGCTCCGTGGTGGGTTGGTGGGCAGCGGCTTGGTTTTTGGTGGCGGGGTTTTGGTTGTAGGGAATTTACTCACCGAGTGGATAGGTTGTGGCATGGGACGGGCAGCGAGGAGGCGTCGGACAAGTTGTAGGTCCTGATCTATGTTCCCTGAGGGGTCGTAGATGGTGATGTGCTCCCTGACTGTGCTAGGGAGAACTCTCAGCAGGGTGTTGAAAGTGTGTAGATCCCCATGTTTGTGGTTGCCTCGGGATAAGTGACACTAACGAGGTGCCATGCCTGGACGAAAGTGTTGTCAAGATTACCGTCGTAGGTGAGGGTGTCTAGTTGAGAAAGAGCAACAACTCTGCCCATAGAAGGCATGACAGCCTGCTTCACGATGTGTGAGAATTAGTCCCATGTTAATTCTGGGATGACTTTTGTTGCGACAGTGGCGATTATTCTGCCCAGGATGGGTAGTGTGACGGCTATCTTTCCTCTGTCGGAGTCGAACCCGATGTCTAGGAGGGATTTGACCATATCCAAGTATACGTCAATGTCATATTGCTCTGGGTTGAATTTTGGCAATTGGATGTGAGGTTTGGCTGCCATTGTGCAAGTTTCCTTTATTGTTCCTCCGTGCTTTAATCGGATCAAGAACCACCGCTGGCCACCAGTGTTACGCTGGGTGTTTTTAGTCCGACCTCTCGTCCTAAGAACACTAGCGACTGAGCGGGGTCCTCTTTCCGGACGGGAAGTAAAGCAACCACAAAGGAACAGAACATAAAAACCAGGCAGTACACCTTAACACATCGATTGTCTTAATTCCTACGCCGTTACAATATAAAACTGAGAGACACTGGATATGCTTTGGACAGGGACACAGAGTTAGCCTTTAATACGAATGTTCACAGTTACACTCAGGACATAGTACTCTTCACCTACACATGGATAATGAGTTATAATATCGCAATACCCATATTCTGTTTATAGGCAGAATTGATATTTTATATATTAAGTCTGATACACTAGGGGTGGACTGGGTCAAGGGTTAGGGGAGTGAATATTACCATAAAAGTACAGGGTGCGGGTCGCAACACTCGAGAAAGTCACTTAGTCCCAGAAGCACTTATTCACAGGTCTTTGATTCTCCCGCGGACCACTAGTCTTGACCCACGATTTCTTTAAGTTCTTCTGTCTATAGTTATTGGTATTTTCTATTCTGCTGGGTATCGGGCCTTAGTGTGTTATTGGTAACTTAGTCACTTATATTATTCTGGCCCTCACTTTGTCACTTGTCACTATACATTCCCGTCTTGACAGTTCACGACACAAGAGGCGAATATGTCACTGTATACCCCTGTTTCCTGGGTATAATCTGCTGCGGTGCCCAGGCGTGAGGGGAGGCCTTATGAGGAGCCTTCCTGCAGGGGGCAACGCACTGCCTGCAGGGGCGCCACTGCCCGGGTCATAGTCGTCGGCGGTGTACAGGGAGGCCCTCCTGTCTGGGGGCCTCGACCTGAGTAAGGAGGCCCTCGTACTGGAGCCTCGTCAGTGGGGTGCAAGGAGGCCCTCTGGTCTGGGGGCCTCGACCCGAGTGGTGGCCCTAGGGACTAGGGCCAAACAGCTGCAGGAGGCGGACCTGTCGCCTCTGGCTTTGGGGGGAGAGAGAGCCTGGATTGCCCGGGCCTGGAGGCTTCTGGTCAGGCCTGGGGGTCCGGAGGCTGCGGCCGCCTGCAAGAGGAAACGCCGTCAGGGGTGAACTGCGGCGCCTTCTCCGTTGGGTGTCCAGCAGGGGCAGGGACCTCCTAGGGGTAGGTGGTAGGACCTGGATCGGGCCATGCCACCACTCTGGCAGCACTTCCTGGGAACCACTCCTGTAAGGAGACAAAGGGCGTCCCACGCAGCCGAGAGGAAAAGGGTCGGCCGCGCAAGGGACCTCCTGCTTCGGGAGGACCTTCGGAATCACGAATCAAGGGTGTACAGTGGCCGCTCCTTCTCCGTCATGTACAGTGGCCATGAGCGTGGTTTCATGACTCCTAGGGCCTGCAGCTGAAGGGCGTACAGTGGCCGTGAGCACGGTTTCGTGACTCTTAGGGCCTGCAGCTGAAGGGCGTACAGTGGCCGCTCCTTCCCCCGCACATACAGTGGCTGTGCCGGTGGTGCTGCTTCCGAAGGAAGAAAAGGCAGGAGAGGGGTGCACGGAGGCCGTGCCCTCTCCGGTATGTGCAGAGGCCGTAGCCGTGGGTCTGTCTGCCCTGCCACGTACAGTGGCTGTAGCCATGGGCCTGCCTGCCCTTTGGGAAGTAACTGAAGGGCATACAGTGGCCGCTCCTTCCCCGTCACATACAGTGGCCGTGAGCGCGGTGTTACTCCTGTAGGAGGAAAAGGCAGGAGAGGGGTGCACGGAGGCCGCGCCCTCTCCGGTACGTACAGAGGCCGTAGCCGTGGGTCTGTCTACCTTGGTACGTACTGTGGCCGTAGCCATGGGCCTGCCTGCCCTTCGGCAAGTAACTGAAGGGCGTACAGTGGCCACTCCTTCCCCGTCATGTACAGTGGCCGTGAGTGCGGTGTTACTCCTGTAGTAGGAGGAGGTAGTGGTTGAGGGGTGTACAGTGGCTGCTCCCTTCCCATCACATACAGTGAAGGTGAGCGTGGCTCCACTACTCCTGTCACTGCCAGTCGGGGCACGTTCAATAACTGACGCCCCGAGGCTGTCCCCAGAGGTGGCTGTGACCGAAGGGCGTACAGTGGCCGCTCCTTCCCCCTCACATACAGTGGCCGTGATGGCGGAGTCACAGGGGGCAAACAACTGAGGGGCGTACAGTGGCCGCTCCTTCCCTGGCATGTACATTGGCCGTACCGCGGTGTTGCCTGGGACTGACTCTGGATCAGTCCCACCCCGAACCTGGTGAAGGCTGCCCCACTCGCAGGGTCGTTGTCTCTTCCCGCTTACTTGGTGTTGGGACAGTTGCGGGGAAGAGGGACTCAGGACAGGAGTGTCCCGGTGACCCTCTTGTTCCGGGTCAATAGCCCCGCCGTGGTGTCCTCTCTGGGTGGCGGTGTGGTGGTGGTTTGGTGGTGGCGTGGGGGGTGGCGGGGTGGGTGGTCCAGCGGCGGCGGGTATTTCACCCACCACTGACCATCACAACAATCATCACCACAACAACAACCACAACAACAACAACTACAACAAGCACCACCACCACAACAACAACAACAACTACAACAACAACCACCACCACCACAACAACAACCACAACAACAACAACTACAACAACAACAACTACAACAACAACCACCACCACCACAATGACCATCACCACCACAACAACCACCACCACCACAAGAGCAACACCTACCACCACAGCAACACCCACCACCGCAACAACAATCACCACCACCACAACAACAACAACCATCACCACCACAGCTACCACCACTGCCATCACAACAACCGCCACCATCACCACAATAACAGCCACCAGCATCATCACAACAACAACAACCACAACAACCACAACAACCATCACCACAACCACCACCACCACTACCACAAGAGCAACACCCACCACCACAGCAACACCACCACCACAGCAACACCACCACCACAACAACAATCACCACCACCACAACAACCACCACCACCACAACAACAACCACCCCCACCACCACAACAACCACCACCGCCATCAAAACAACAGCCACCACTGCCATCACAACCGCAACAATCACAACAACAACAACAACCATAGCAACCACCACATCAACAATCACCACCACAACAATAACCACCACCACCACAGCAACAACCACTGCCATCACAGCAACAACAACAACCACCACCACAACAACCACCATCACCAGAACAACAACCACCACCACCACAGCAACCACCACCCCATCACAACAGCAACAACTACAACAACAACAGCAACCATAACAACTACCACCACATCAATGACCACCACCACAACAGCCATCACCACAAACACCACCGCCATCACAACAACAACCACAACAACTGAAATACCCGCGTGGTGGGGTGAACCCGACACTACAACCCCAGAAGGAGAGTATGAGGGGGTGATACCCATCCCACAAGGGGATGACGGAGAGGCTGGCTTACCTGGCTCACTGTCCAGGCAAAAGTAACATATCTCTCCTGTGACCTGGCGCCCCTCTTCCCTGCAGCCAGACCACCCAGCAGTGTACAGGAAAAGTACACTACTCTTCAGCAGAGGGAATGCTCGCCAGAATCGGGGTGGAACTTGCAGTGGCAAAGTCCCAAGCAAACTCTTGGATGCAGAGTCCCCTGGATCGGCTTCCTAATTAACAGAGGACTTGGAGCCTCAAGGAAGGAGGGCATGCTATGTCGGAGCTATGACTTAAACCGAGAGAGTTCATCCGACCTCTTCCTCCCGACGTCCCTGGGACAAACCCTTCCCTGACGGAAGGAGGGCACGCTCAGTCGCAGCTGTGGCATAAGCCAAGAGAGTTCATTCGACCTCTTCCTCCCAATGTCACAGGGACAGGAATTCCTACCCCAGCAGAAGGAGGGCATGCTCCATCAGAGCTGTGGTGCAAGCCGAGAGAGTATGTCCAACCTCTTCCTCCCAACATTGCTGGGGCAGGAGTTCCAGACCCTATGGCCGGAGTGCAGACTCTGCCGGAACCATGGCTGTGGCCAGGAGACCCTGGCGGGCACCCACTCTCAGTTGCCAGGGTCAGCAGTGTCCGGGAGAGTCTCCCCTGGCTCCTCCCGCACTCCTGTCTTCTGTAGGAGCACAGGCAGTGCCCAACGGGGCTGCCTGATGGAGGGAACATCCCCCGGACCTCCCGCACACACCCTGGACTGGAGTTTTTGGCGGGGCCTTACGGGCCTGCCAAGTAGGAGGACTGGCCCTCTGCCGCCCTCCCTCCTCTAGTCCCCAAGCTCCAACAGAGGGAAACACCTCTAGCTCCATCCACCACTCCTGTGGCAGAGCGAGGCACCCCTCTCCCCATCTCTGTCCTCAAGAGGGTGGGATTTGCTTCCTTACAGGCACCTCATGTGGGACCAGAGTGGGCAAGTTGTCCCCGAGGCCAGGTGTCCGGTCCTTGCAGCCCCGCCCTTCCCAGGTGCTGACGGGCTCCGCCAGGACAAGAGGCCGCAGTCCAGCCCTGACGGCCTCCTCCCGTAGATGAGACTGCAGTTCCTGGAGCCAGCGGGCCTCCCTGGATGCTCGCTGTGGCGGTCGGACTTCCCCCGGCATAGGTGGCTGCAGTCCCTCCCTGTCGGCCGCTCCTGCCAGATGTGATGGCAGCCCAGTTAGGGCACCACCCTCCTCCTGGCCGACCCTAGGCCCAGGCCTCCCCAGGTCCTCCCGCAGGATCCCGAGACAACTAAGGGCCAGCGCTGAGCAGCACATCTCCTGGCTCTTTTCGGTCCTAGCCTAGAGAGCCCTGCCTCCTGCTAGGCCGTAGCAGCTAGGGAGTCGCCCAACACAACACCCGCCCACTCTTCCAGGACTAGTGGCAACCTCACGGACCACCCTCCCCTCTACTACATGCTGGACGGCCCACCTCCCACACCCAGCCACCACCTGAAGCTCCAGGTGTAGGCCTTCCCGCTTTGTGGGCCGTGTCCTCCCCTCCGCTAGAATTGTGAGTACCAAGCACTATGATTGTACACTTCCCCAGTGCTGTCGGACCCCTCCCGCAGTGAACCAACCCCTGTTACTCCTCCCCCCGTACCCATGGTGCCTCTCCCCCAGTGATCCCCAACCCTCCCCAGTGCTCTGCCCCCCCTCTCTCCTTTCCCCCCCACAGCTGCAGTGTCACCCCCCCCCCCAATGTGCCATAGTGAGCTCTATTACCTGGATCTTACACGCGTAGTGTTCGATACCCACCCATGGGTCTGTCTCCTGACAGTGACAACCCTCCCCCAGTGTCGCCCCCACTGGACAACATACATCAGTGTGACCTTCCCGCAGTCTGCTCTCCCTCTCCCCTCCCCAGACCATCAGTCCCCATCCCCCACGTGAATAAACCCACCCTAGACTCACTAATGCCCTTCCCCCCCCTTCCCTCCCAGTGTGGAACAGTATATACTCTCATCCTATGTAACACGCACATAGCCTAAGATTAGCTGGAGCATCGTCTGTGTCATGCAGATATGTTGCACTAGCTAGGGCCTCGTCTATGTGACACAAATACCTAGGTTTAAGGGTTTGAATATACGTTGTTGTCCATATCACGCGCCTGTTGAATTGGGTATACTGTATTATGTTGTCCGTATGTGTGAATATGATGTACCTGACATCTTTGTGAAATATTGTCTGTGACACTGTGTGGACATAACCCTACCTCAGGAAGGTGTAATTCTGTGTACAGGTCAGACTTGCTGAACTAGGTGGAATGTGATTGTTGTAAACCTTATTTTAAGTCATTGTAAGTTTCTCAGTTTTGCTCATAGAATGGTGTGTGTATTTGTCTTTGATAATATATAAGTGTACCTTTTGACCAATGGTGTTTGTGTTCTCCTTTCCTTGTTAATGTTGACCCAGTTGGGACAAAGAATCCAAGACTGAACAGTGTCTGTGCCTGAGAAATCCGGCCTCAGAATATGCTGCATAAGACTGGTCAGCGGTGGTTCTTGACACGGTGGTGAAACGGCAAGGAACAGAAAATTCGCAAACATGGCGGCCAAACTGCATGTATGACTTCCTAAGTTTGACTCCAAACTGTACAACATACACACGTATATGTCTATGATCAAAGCTATACTAAACATAAGTTTTGAGAATGACCGAGAAAAGATAGCAGTCACGCTTCCCTACCTCAGAAAGATTGTCTCAAGTATAGCCACTAAAATAATCCCGGAGTTGAAATGAGACCAATTTCAATAAATCATGACCCAAGTTGTCACACCCTTGCTAGGGAAGGTCGTTGCCTTCTCCCAGCTGGACACACTCACCTACATTGGGAATTTAGATGACACCCTCATTCAAACACAACGTCTTGTCACCACCGCCTACCCGGAGGCGGATTTACAAACCCGGGATCAACATGTATTTAATACCCTGCTGCAAATACTCCCCAGCTTGGTCAGGGAACATTTTACCATCTACGATCTGATGGGGGATATCAACAGGGATATCCAGTTGGTGAGGTGCCTGCTCACTGCCTGCACCACTCCCCAACAAATAGGGGCAGTAAGCAGAGACCCCACCCGAAAACCGCCCCCCAACAAGCCTTGAACGCCCACCCCAAAGCCGCCGCCCCAGGAGCCGCCAGCCCTACCACAAGCCATCCCCACTGGAAAGCAACCCACTCCCAGGGAAACATCCAACCTCATCTCCATCAATCCCCGGGAGTTCATCGCATGCAGCCATCGCAGCCCCATACACGACATTTGAGAACAATCGAAGGCCACCCGGTGGAGGGCTGTGAACCAGGGGCGCCGCAAAGTGTCGGCTATCAAAGATGACCCACTGGACGAACATTCCTCTCCAACCGAGACCCCTGACGCTGAAGAGGCTGATATAGGCGGTGAGGGGTAGGATGCCTCACCCCAACTGGATTTTTAGGACCGCTCCCCTACCTCCTCATGGTGGCAGGGGCCACCTCGCACAAGTACCACCCCCAAGTCTACGATAAGGCCAGGCTGAATGGGGTGAAGGCTCGGCTGTTGGTTGACACGGGAGCAGCCAGGTCTTGCCCATACCATCACTTCTACTCCCGTCATACCAGAGCTTTTGGCCCTCTCCTCCCCACCTCAGCCCACCTTGGATGCAGGGGACAGCCCCCCGCAAATCTGTGGGGAGGCATGGGCTCTCTGTGTTCAGACCCATCAGAAAGCAACCGCCCAACATCAGTTCATTATATTTGACTCCACTTGCCTTGCTTATGATGGTTACTTGGGGTTAGATCTGTTGCAGAAACTCCGGGCCAACATTGACTGCTACGGAAGGCGGTTGCACTTTAACAAGTCACCAGATGCGCCCCCTCAATCTCTCTGCACATGCCACACCACAACGCCCTCCCCTGCCACACCCTCCCCTTTTCTCCCCCCACTCCTGCCCCTACACCGCCCTCCTCACCCCCCATCTTCCCTGCTAGGCTCTCCTCCACCATCACCATTCCTTCCCACCATGAGGCCTGGCTCCCCTTGCACCGGCCCGCTGGCACCCAGGTAGTATTTTCCCCAACCGCACCAGCAGGCGCCATCGCCTCCTGCCTCCTCTCCCCCACCTTTCTCCCCCCTCACCTCGCCGTGGTCCGCACGGCTAACCTCTCCACCTCACCCCTCACCCTCCCTAAGGGCCTTGTAGTGAGTGAAATGGAGGAAGCTGAGCCCTGTGCCTTCCCCCTCCCCCCACCTCCCTGGCTCTGCCCCCACTCCCCGACCATCTCTCCCCACAACAAACCACCGATCTGCGACGACTTCTCCTAGACTTTCAGGACATCTTCTCATTGTGACCCACGGACATCAGCCATACCACCATCCTGTCCCACAAGATATGATGGGCCCTCCCATCCAGCAACCTGCTCACTGGAAGAACCCCACGCACCGGGCAGAAGAAGACTGGCTGGTCCAGGACATGTTAAATGCTGGTGTGCTATCTCCATCAACCAGCCCGTGGTCCTCTCCTGTTGTCCTTGTCAAGAAGAAAGACGGGACGCTGCGATTTTGCGTGGATTACTGTCGCATAACGATGTCACCACTAAGGATGCCACTCCCCTACCGAGAATCGACGACTCCCTGGACACCCTGTAAGGGGCCTCCTGGTTCTCCACCTTGGACCTCCAGTCAGGATACTGGCAGGTCCCCGTTCACCCGGAGGATCGAGGTAAGACCGCCTTCTCTACCAGCAACGGGAAACACTACGAATTTAATTTGCTCCCCTTCAGCCTCTGTAATGCCCCAGCTATGTTTTTCTGCCTGATGGAGTCCGTACTCAGCAGCCTCAAGTGGGAGACTTGCCTCGCCTACCACAACAATGTCATCATCTTCAGTAGGACCTGGGTCGACCATCTCCACTGCCTACGCCAGGTCTTCTCCAGGATATGCCAAGCCGGGCTCAAGCTCCACCTGTCCAAGTGCGTTTTGGCCCAGAGATCAGTCTCCTCCCTGGGGCATGTCATATCGAAGGAAGGCATCGCACCCAACCCTGAAAAACTCAAGGCTATAGCTGAACTCCCCCTGCCACGTGACGTGCATGAGATCCGCGCATTCATAGGCCTTGCCTCCTATTGCAGGCATTTTGTGAAAGAGTTTGCAACCATCGTCAAGCTGCTGCTTGACCTCACCAAGAAGGAGGAACCATTTACTTGGACAGAAGATCACCTCCAAGCCTTCCGGACCCTCAAGGACAAGCTCATCATGGCCCCCATAGTAGCATTCCCCGACTACACTATACCATTCCGCCTGTACACCGACGTCTCGCTGGTGGTTATCGGTGCTGTACTAGCCCAGGTACAAGATGGCAGGGAAGATATCATCACCTGCACCAGCCACACCCTCAACCAGGTGGAATGTAACAATGCTGCCACGAAATGGCAGTGCCTCGGTATCATCTGGGCACTCGAATGTTTCCGTGCATACCTGACGGGTACTCCCGTTATCATCATGGATCATCAGTCCCTACAATGGCTCCGCCAATCCAACACCAAGAATGCGCAGATGATCTGCTGGAGGGAGAACTTAGAAGAATTCGACTTTGATATTATATCATACCAGCCTGGCAAACTTCACACGAATGCTGACACCCTGTCTAGGCTCGTTGTGAACGACATCCAGACTGCTCCCACCCTCATGCAATGTTGGTAGGCCAAGAACCACTCCGATTGAATGTCCACCCACTTATATTCCAAGTTACAGTGACGGCGACCTACTATACACCCACTCCGGCCACAAAGCTCTTGACCCCAATGCCGCCCAAGACACCTTAACCCACCTCCATGCTAACAACAGGATACACCTTGGCACGAGAAAATTGCTCCAGACTTTCAATGACACCTTCTGTGTCCCATACCCCTCTAAACTTGTGCAACAAGTCATGCAAGCATGTTGAACTTGTGCCCTCAGGAAAGACGCCACTCGCACACTGGGTCCCTCCAGCCACCTCATGACCAGTAAACCGTGGCAACTGCTATCAGTTGATGTCGTTGGCCCCCTTCCACCCATATCGGGCTACCACTACATCATTATGTTTGTAGACACCTATTCTAAGTTCCTAATAGCATGCCTGGCAAAAGAACACCACGCCCTCACTGTCACCAATGCCCTGACTCACCATGTGTTCCCATACTTCAGCATCCCCCACGCCCTCCATTCTGATAATGCACCTGAATTCACAGGAAAAGTTTGGAAGGAACTATCTGCCCTTTTCAGATATAATCTCTCCTACTCCTCCCCATACTGGTCGCAAGGGAACTGCATCTGCGAGTGTAGCCACTTCGCTCTGCTCAGTCCAGTGAGGACCAGGATTCAAGCCGCACAAGACGATGATTGGCCAGCGCACGTCAAAATAATAAATGGGGCATGAACACCTGCCCCCACGAGGACTGCATCATACCGCACGAGTGGGTATTCGGCAAACTGCCCCTACTGCTCCCCTTTCACCATCACCTACAAGCCCCCGCATACCCCACCTCATCTGACCCACTACACCATCTCAAGTGGAAACTCCAACACCTACAAGCCAATCTAGCCCCCGATACTACACCAGCCAACCCATACAAACCAGGTGATCTCGTCATGGTCGCCACCCTGCCTACCCCACACAAGCTTGCCCCTTGCTACACCGGCCCCTACGAGGTAGTAAGCGTCCCTAACCCCTACCAAGTCACTATCAACTACCACCACACTACCCGCACCTACAGGAATCAACTTGTGCATCATCACTCCCCAGCACCAAACACACCACCCCCTCAGTGACTCAGCCTGCCAGTCCCGCCTCCCGCCTTCTTCCCAGCGCCGGAGAATTCCTACGCCTGCTACCTCTCCCCTTCCTTCTCCCCAACCAACACCCCCACCACATCCACACCCCCACTCCTACCGCCACCCCCCCTTCACTCACACATAACCCTCCAACATCTCCTCCCCGACCTCCACTCTCCCCCTCTCAGGCCCCGTACCCTCTCCCAACACACCACCACCATCGTCCCCTCCAGCCACCATCACCTACCACCCTCCATGTCCCGCCCCCACACTCCCTCGCACCACCCACGCCCGCACCTCACCCCAACACCCCTCATCACCGCAGTCACCCTCTACGCTACCTCCACCCTCCACACCACCTGCTCTCCCTTCCCCCACCAACCTATCCCCACCCATGCCTGTCCTCACCACCACCCGCACCAGATCTGGCAGCCTATCCTGCCCACCCGCCTGCTACACCCACACACCCTCTCCACTCTACACCTCCACCCCTATCACTGCCCCAATCCTCCCCAAATCGTGGCACTTCTCAGAGAATATCCCAGTAGCCTGCTCCACTAAGTCGATTACCCTGAGATGCCCTCATAAAAGCACAACAACGTCCTCCCTCTCCAGTCTACAACCGGACTCCTTCCAGCACGGCCCATCACCACCACCAGAGATGAAAATCACACTCGTGATCTGGACCCCACCCCAGGGATGCGGCGCTCCACAGCACCGACCAGCTCCTCTGCCTCCTGTGGCAGACATCTACACCTTCATCTCTCACCGTGCTCTACTCCCCATATCTCCAACCCACTGGACCAACTTCCTTCACCACCTTACACCCTCACACTGCACCGCCACCTCCGACACTTTCCGACTCCAGTCACGGGGACGTGACTTTTACCCCCACATCTGTTGAAATACCCATGCGGTGGGGTGAACCCGACACCACCAACCCAGGAGGAGAGTATGAGGGGGTGATACCCACCCCACAAGGGGATGATGGAGAGGCTGGTTTACGTGGCTCACTATCCAGGCAAAAGTGACATATCTCTCCTATGACCTGGCGCCCCTCTTCCCTGCAGCCAGACCACCCGGCAGTGTACAGGAAAAATATACTTCTCCTCAGCAGGGGGAACGTTATCCAGAATCGGAGTGGGACTCTCAGTGACAAAGTCCCAAGCAAACCCTCGGACGCCGAGTCCCCTGGATTGGCTTCCTATTTAACAGAGGACTCAGGAGGAGCCTCAAGGGTTGCTATCCCCCTACCCTGATGGAAGGAGGGCATGCTCTGTCGGAGCTGTGGCGTAAGCCGAGAAAGTTCATCTGACCTCTCGTCCTGATGTCCCTGGGACAAACCCTTCCCCGATGGAAGGAGGGCATGCTCCGTTGGAGCTGTGGTGTAACCTGAGGGACTTCATCCAACCTCTTCCAACGTCACAAGGACAGGAATCCGTACCCCAGCAGAAAGAGGGCACACTCCGTCGGAGCTGTGGCACAAGCCGAGAGAGTATGTCTGACCTCTTCCTCCCAGTGGCACTGGGGCAGGAGTTCCAGGCCCTAAGACCGGAGTGCAGGCTCTGCCGGACCCGTGGCTGTGGCCAGGAGAGCCCGACAGGCACCCACTCTCAGCTGCCAGGGTCGGCAGTGTCCGGGAGAGTCTCCCCTGACTCCTCCCACACTCCTGTCTTCCGTAGGAGCACAGGCAGTGCCCAACAAGGCTGCCTGACTGAGGGAACGTACCCCAGACCTCCCCCACACACCCCGGACGGGAGTTTTGGTGAGGCCTCACAGGCCTGCCAAGTAGGAGGACCGGCCCTTGGCCGCCCTCCCTCTGCTAGTCCTCAAGCTCCAACAAAGGAAAACACCTCTAGCTCTGCCCACCACTCCTGTGGCGGAACAAGACACCCCACTCCCTGTCTCTCTCCTCGAGAGGGTGCGATTTGCTTCCCTACAGGCACCTCACCCAAGACCAGACTGGGCGAGTTGTCCCTGAGGCCAGGTGTTCAGTCCTTGCAGCCCCGCCCTGACTGGCTCTGCCAAGACGAGAGGCCGCAGTCCAGCCCTAACGGCCTCCTCTCATAGATGAGACCTCAGTTCCTGGAGCCAGTGGGCCTCCCCAGACACCTGCTGCGGCAGTCGAACTTCCCCTGGCGTAGGTGGCTGCAATCCCTCCCTGCCGGATGTGATGGCAGCCCAGTTAGGGTACCACCCTCCTCCCGGCCGACCCTAGGCCTGGGCCTCCCCAGGTCCTCCCCCAGGACCCCAACAACGACTAAGGGCCAGTGTTGAGCAGCGCGTCTTCTGGTCCTCTTGGGCCCTAGCCTGGAGAGCCACCACCTGAAGCTCCAGGCGTAGGCCCTCCTGCCTCATGGGCCATGTCCTCCCCTTCGCTAGAATCTTGAGTGCCAGACACTGTGATTGTACACTTCCCCAGTGCTGTCAGACCCCTCCCACAGTGAACCAACCCCTGTGACTCCTCCCCCCGTACCTGTGGTGCCTCTCCACCAGTGATCCCCAAACCTCCCTAGTGCTCTACTCCCCTCTTCTCTCCCCCCCTCGCAGCTGCGGTGTCACCCCCCCCCCCAGTGTGCCATAGTGAACTGTATTACCTGGATCTTACATGCGGAGTGTTCGATACCCACCCATGTGTCGGTTCCCGGACAGTGACAACTCCCTCCCATCGTCGCCCCCTCCAGACAACATACGTCAGTGTGACCCTCCTCCAGTGTGCACTCTCCTTCCCCTCCCCAGACCCTCAGTCCTCATCCCCCACGTGAATAAACTCACCCTAGACCCACTGCTGCCCTTCCCTCCCAGTGTGGGACAATATATACTCTCGTCCTATGTAACGTGCACATAGCCTAAGATTAGCTGGAGCATTGTTCATGTCACGCGGATATATTGTACTAGCTAGGGCCTCGTCTATGTCACACAAATACCTAAGTTTAAGGGCTTGAATATATGTTGTCGTCCATGTCACACACCTGTCGGATTGGGTATATTGTATTATGTTGTCTGTATGTGTGAATATGATGTACCTGACATATTTGTGAAATATTGTCTGTGACACTGTGTGGACATAACCCTATTTCAGGAAGGTGTAATTCTGTGAAGAGTTCAGACTTGCTGAACTAGGTGGAAAGTGACTGTTGTAAAGCTTATTTTAAGTCATTGTAAGTTTTTCAGTTTTGCTTATAGAACAGTGTGTGTATTTGTCTTCGATAATATATAAGTGTGTCTTTTGACCAGTGGTGTTTGTGTTCTCCCTTCCTTGCTAGTTCTGATCCAGTCGGGAACAAAGAACCCAAGACTGCACTGTGTGCCCAAGAAGTCGGGGCTCAGAATATGCTGCATAACAACAACAATAATAACCTTTACCACCTCAACAACAAAATTACTTTTCATAGTCTGAATTCACTTTAAAACAAGCGCCACCATCACATGCTTGACCAATCCAAGATGACAGCGGTGCAGATGCATCGCTGCTGTACTAAAGAATGGGTGATGCAGCATCTTGGTTTATTTATGAAAGACCGACATCCAACGACAACACAACACCCTCAGGAGGGAGGGTTGGACGGAGCGAGAGGGATGTCCTTGCTATATGGGCGCAAGTCCCTAGGAGCCATGTGCCCCTACTCCCTGGAACCGGCCTGGCACGAACATCTCAGCCCGGGCAAATTACCCTCTCGCCAGCCTGGCCTGGATCAGGATCGGGGTAGAGCTGAACTTTCTGCTCTAAGCAACGCCCCAGAGACGGCCTCTAGCCTCTCACAGCCTAAGACGGCTTCCAGCTGCTCCACCTATGAGACAGCCTCTAGCCGCTCCACCTGGGCTGCCTATTCCCCCTGCAGGACTTGTGACAGCCTCCAGTCGCACACAGAGAAAGAAGGGCATGTCCCCTTTCCTCCTGCAGTAGTCTCAGAGGGCATGACACGATGGCCTCCAGCCTGCACGTTGTCCTTCATACGGAGCTTCGGCGATGGCCTCCAGCCGTGCCCTGTCTGCTGTCCCATCAGGAAGTCAGGCCTCACTGACGGCCTCCAGCCACACCAGGGAAGGACGTTATCAAAGCCCTCACCCCCTGTGACTTCACAACGTGAGGGTGACCTCCGCACTTCCCTATCCACCTGCAGTGGAGCTGGGTGTCCTCATCCCCACTTGCATCGAGGCAGCCCCCAGACAGAAGACTCTTAGCTAGTGGACTGGTGGCGAGGCCCTGTTTTGTCCTTGGGACTGTTCTCCCTACAACCAGTGTCCAGAGAAAACCTGCCCCTTACGGACCCCTACCCCGGACGCCGCCACAGCCCCGCTCTGACGATGAGGCACCAGGAAGGGGACCACAGACACCGGGACACTGATGGCCCCCCCAGCACCCCGGGGCAAGGCCTCCCCAGCCCAAGCAACGTTGCTCTTCCACCAGGCACATACGGAGACGCCTGGAGAGGCCGTTTGGCCCGTATCCCGTAGGCCAGACTCAACCCCCAGCCCCCAGCATGAGGGGTCCTTCACCACGCCCCACCTGCAGTCCGCGGAAGGAGACGATGCCCGCCCTTGCCCACAAAGTGACCCAGTGCGTGTGTGACAAAGTGAACTAAAGTAAAGGACAGTGGCGAGAGAAAAACGGACATCCAGTGCAACAGTGACTATCTATAACCAACATCCCCTCCCTTTGTGATTGTGTCAACCTATAGTGATCCTTAACTCCGCCGGCCCTCCCCCCAGTGATCTCATCCACCCTTAGTGAACTCCTAACATGAGTGTAGAATGGTGAAGCAGTAAGTCCCCTCAGGACATGAAGCCACTAAAGTGGTAGACTGTGTACTGGAAATAATTAGATCTGAACTCTCATTCCTAATAATATGGCACGAACCTAAGGACGGTGAATGGTGCCACACCCACTCTCCCTGATATGCCTATTGTGCCTATCCCGTATCCTATGAGATACGCTCAACCAGATTCAGCAGCCCAAGAATTGGTGACATACATATATTGAGACTGTCTGCCTGTTACGTTACGAAGAATTTGTGAATATACGTGTAGGTTGTTGCCTAGAGTTTTTATGCCCTGTTCCCCTTATGTTTGTGGTCTAGCCCCGGTCTAGAAAAGAACCCAACTGCAGGCCAGGCGTTTCTAGGATGGGAAGCCGCCCTAAAAACACCTAGCATGACACTGGTGGACAGCAGTGGTTCTTGAACTCTGGCAGAATTAAGATTAAGAGAGGAACAAAACAGGGAAAATATCAAAATGGCGACAAAACCACATGTTCAATAACCCAAATTCGACCAGGAACAGTATGACATCCATGTATATTTATCCATCATCAAACCACTGCTGGATATCGTGTTTGAGGATGATAGACAGAAAATTGCTGTAACCCTACCACTGCTGGGCAGGGCAGCAGCCAATATTGCACCCAAAGTCGTCCCTGAACTAACATGGGCGAATTTCAAGAAACTAGTGACCCAAGCCATCACACCCTCCCTGGGAAAAGTAGTGGCATTATCACAATTGGATAACTTAACATACGACGGCAACCTGGATGATACACCAATCCAGGCACGTCGGCTCGTCACCGCCGCATACCCAGAAGCAGACGCAGAGACCCGGGAACAACATATTATCAATACCCTGCCCAGAGTCCTCCTCAGCATGGTCAAGGAGCACTTCACCATACACGACCCAACGGAGGATCTAGACAGGGACATCCAGCTGATACGATGGCTCCTGACCTCCAGCTCCACCTCCCAACAAATCAGCGTGGTTAGCAAGTTTCCAACGAATAAACCAGCACTGCACGGCAAGCCCTGACCCTCACCAGCCCGCATCAGCCCCACACCGGCACCCCACTTACCCAGGGCTTATCCCTCGAGCAAACGCCCCAGCCAGAAGGAGAACCAAAACCTCATCTCAGTCAACCCCTGGGAGTTCTCCACATTTAGTCTCAGATGCCCACTCCACGACATCCGTGAGCAACTCAAGGCTGCCATGGCGACCAGGCCAAAGCAAAGTGTCATCCCTGGAGGACAAGGACCCTGAACACAACACCCCAGCAGTAGAAAACACCGACCCCAGGAACCGGAGCTGGAGGAAGAGAAAGCTCCCCAAAAGCTGGATTTTTAGGCCTGCCCCTGCACCTCCCCACGATGGTGTGGGCCACCTCCCACAAATACTGCCAACCAGTCTACAAGATGAGACTGAATGGGGTGAAGCTGAGGCTGCTGGTCAACACAGGAGTGGCCAGATCCTGCCTCTAAAGCCACTTCTACTCCTGTCACAATTCGACCTTCAGCCTGCTTTTGCCTATGTCAACTCATCTGGTAGATGCCGGGGATGGACCCCTGCCCATCCGTGGGGAAACCATGTCCCTACGCGCCGAGACCCACTACTCCGTTTTTTTTATCTAGGCGAAGAAGCACTTGACAGGTTGGTGATGATTGGCTGAATGCAACATATCCAAAAAATATTTACTAACCCAAACTTCCCCCTCAGATATTTGTTGTCAGTTAATAATGCTAGATTATGCAGTAATGTTGCATTCAGTCAATACTCACCAATCTGTAAAGTGCATCTTCGCCTTGATAAAAAAAAAAAAACTGAGTATAGCACATCTCCATTCAACATAAGTTCATCATCTTTGATTCCACCTGCTGTAACTATGACAGATACCTGGGACTGGACCTCCTGCAGAAACTAAGAACCATCATCGCTTGCCACAAGCAGCAACTTCAGTTCAGGAGATCCCTAGACCCTACCCCCGATCCCCTACAATCAGTATGCACCTGCACCCTGACCCCTACCCCCTCTTCCCCTCCTCCCTCCCCTACCCCCCGACCCCCCACCTTCCCCTCCATCATCGCTTCCACCACGACGATTCCCCCGCAACATGAAGCTTGGCTCCCATTGAACAGGCCCACTGAAACATCCATCCTCTTCTCCCCTGATCTGCCTCCCTGAATGCTTTTGGCCTGTCTCTTACCCCCCACCTTCCCCGCACATCATGGCAGTCAAGATCGCTATTATTACCACAACCCTGTGCATGCTACCAAAGGGGCTCATAGTGGGAGAGATGGAAAAAGCGGAGCCATGCCCCACAACCACCCCCTCCGCCCCCCTTCCCCTGCACCCGCTTCCCAAGCACCTCTCACCCCACCAAACTGACACTCTTTGCCACCTCCTCGTGGACTTTTAGGACCTCTTTGCATCAGGCTGCTCCGACATTGTCCACACCACCTACCTGATGCATCAGATACACACCACAGAACCACCAATCTGCCAACCATTCTGATGGAAAAACCCGAAACAATGGGCGAAGGAAGACCGGCAAGTCCAGGAAATGCTCAATGCTGGCGTGATCTCACCCTTCATCAGCCCCTGGTCCTCTCCTGTCATCCTTATCAAGAAAAAGGACGGCACCATGCAATTCTGCATGGATTATTGCTGCCTCAATGACATGACCATCAAGGATGCCACTCCCCTTCCCAGGATCAATGATTCCCTTGACTCCCTGTATGGCTCCTCCTGGTTTTTGACACTAGACCTCCAGTCGGGATACTGGCAAGTTCTGGTGCACCCAGAAGATAGAAAGAAGACCACATTCTCCACCAGCAATAGGAAACATTACGAATTCAATGTTCTTCCTTTTGGTCTCTGCACCACCCCCGCCACCTTCTCCCGATTGATGGAGTCTGTCCTCAGCGGCCTTACCTGGGAAATTTGTCAGGTATACCTGGACAACGTCATTATTTTCAGGAAGACATGGGCCGATCACCTCCACTGCCTCAGGAGGGTCTTCCAGTGCATCTGTCAAGCTGGCCTTCAGCTATGCCCCTCCAAGCGCGTCCTGGCTGCCCAGACCGTCTCCTTCCTGGGGCACGTGATCTCAAAAGACAGAATAGCACCCAACCCGGACAAACTGCGTGCCATTGCCAACATTCCCCTACCCTGAGACGTCCAAGAAGTCCGGGCCTTCCTGGGCCTTACTTCGTATTATCGACGATTCATTAAGGGATTAGCCAATATTGCCAAGCCCCTCCATGACCTGACCTGGAAGGAGGAACCCTTTACCTGGAAAGATGAACGACAGGAGGAGTTTCAGGAACTGAAACGCAAACTCATCACTGCCCCGATCGTTGCCTTCCCCGATTACACCTTACCCTTCCAACTATACACAGATGTTTCTCTGTTAGCCATTAGCGCCGTCCTCGCCCAATTGCAAGAGGGGTGAGAACACATCATTGCCTGCACCAGCCGCACCCTAAACCAGGCAGAGCGGAACTATGCCACCACCAAGCAGGAGTGCCTGGGTATCATCTGGGCCTTGGAACATTTCTGGGTGTATCTTTCTGAGACCCACGTCACAATTATCACTGACCACCAGTCGCTCCGATGGCTCTGCCAGTCTGACGTTCAAAACACTCAACCTATTAGATGGAGGGAGACCTTAGAGGAGTTCAACTACGAGATCTCCTATTGCCCCGGCAAACTCCACACTAACGCTGATACACTCTCTTGTCTCCCCGTCCATGCCCTCCAACCCGGATCGGAGCTCCTCATGCAGTGGCACAACCAAGATCGGCCACCCTGGATCCCACCCCACTTCTTCACCAAACTCCACCAGCAGGGCAACCATTTATTCACACCTTTGGGGCACATCATCCCTGCCCCCGATACCGCCCTAGATGCCATGAAACACCTCCACTCTGACAATGGGATCCACCTTTGGACAAAAAGGTTCCTCCAAGTTTTCAACGATATTTATTGGACTCCCAACCCCTCCAAGCTAGCCAAACAGACCATTCAATCCTGCCAGGCATGTGTGCTGGACAAGGACAACACCTGCACCTCCGGCCCTTCGGGGAGCATCACTGCCCACACACCCTGGCAGCTGTTGTCCGTGGACGTGGTAGGGCCCCAACCACCCAAGGCGGGCTACTGGTACATTATCACCTTTGTCGATACCTACTCCAAATTTCTCATCACGTGCCTGGCCAAAGAACACCACACCATGGCTGTAGCCGACGCCCTAGTCCACCACGTCTTCCCCTACTTTGGAATCTGTCAGGCCCTGCACTTGGACAATGCCCCCAAAGTCACAAGCGGTATTTGGAAAGAGCTAGCTGACTTATTTGGCTATCACATTTCCCACTTCTCCCCATATTGGCCACAAGGAAATGGAGTCTGTGAAAGGAGCCACTGTACCCTTATGAATCAAGTATGGGCCTGAATCGAGGAGACAAAAAACGAAGACTGGCCAGCCCACATCAAGATTGTCCAATGGGGTATGAACTCCTGCCCCCGGGAAGACAGCATCTCCCCACACAAGTGTGTGTTTGGGAAAGTGCCTCTCCTCCTTCCCCTGCGGCGACACCTACAACCACCCTCTACTCCTCCCGCGTCCAACCCCCTCCACCACCTCAAGTGGTGACTCCACCACCTCCAAAATGGCCAAGACCTCCAACCTGATGCTGCCCTCTCCAACCCCTATAAGCTGGGCAACAACGTGATGGTGGCAAAGCTACCAGTTCCACACAAACTCACCCCATGCTTTATGGGTCCCTATATAGTCACCCACGTTCCCAACCCCTACCAAGTAATCATAGACTACAATAACACTCCCCACACTTACAGAAATCGTCATGTACACCCTTTCTGTGCCCCCACCTCCCCCAAATCCACCCCACCCGCCCCCAACGCCACCCTACCTCCCCTCGCCTCCCCAGACCCTCCTCCCGACTCCTACAATTGCTATGTTACCCCCTCCTCCTCCCTCCCCTCCTCCCCCTCCCTGTCATCACCGATGCCTCCCCCCCATCATGTCTCATAACACATCACTCCCACCCTCACCAATGCCACAAATTCCCCCACCAGTCCAACCCCCCACCCCACCACAACTTTCTTCCCCTACCATCTCACCCACCCCCCACCTGCCAACCCCCACCCCAACGATGCCCACACCACCCCGGATCAAGACGCCTGTAACTGCACGCACACTGCCCCCTGCCACTGCCACCCTCTCACCATCATCCCAAACTCCCCCACCCTTCCCCACTACCCCCCCCATTACATCCCATGCAACCAGAGCAAAATGAAACCATACGCCCACATCACCACCCACTCCCACCCTCAGAACCACCATCACCCTCTCCGGCCACATTTCATGCCCTCCTGCAAGATACGCCACCACTCCATCCCCCCCCTTGCCCCCACCACAGAGTCTGACTACCCTCAGCCCTCAAGCCCCTAATACAACTCCTGTCACCCTCATGATACACAAAGTTCAGCCCCCTCCAACCTCCGTCCCCAGGGAAATCCTAGTCGCATCACCCCGGCACAAAACCACCACCGCCTCCCCACTCGCCAGCATTCAGCTGAGGCCCCTAGGAAGACAACTACCTCCAGCCATGAAAATAAGGTGTGCCACCTGGGCACCAACCTTCGGAGAGAAGCACCGTGTCCACAGGCCCCACTACCTACTCTAACTCCTCTAAACAGCTTCCCAACCTTCCACCCTCTTCCTCACCTGCGTCCCACACCAAGGCAGAAATCAATTGACCACACAGTGAACCACCCTCCTACAACACCTGATGCCGGCCCATGACACCAACACCACCAAGACCTACTACTCCAAGCACGGGGACGTGACTTTTCCCACTCTGACGGTGGTGAAGTACCGACATCCAACAACAGCATGACACCCCCAGGAGGCGACAAGGGAGGGTTGGACGGAGCGAGCGGGATGTCCGTGCTAAGTGGGCACAAGTCTCTAGGAGCCAATCGACCCTACTCCCCAGAACCGGCCCAGCACAAACACCTCAGCCCGGGCACATCACCCTTCCCCCAGCCAGACCTGCATCAGGATCAGGGTTGAACTGAACCTTCTGCTCTAAGCAACACCTCAGAGACGGCCTCTAGCTGCTCCACCTACGAGACGGCCTCTAGCTGCTCACAGCCCGAGATGGCCTCCAGACGCTCCACCTATGAGACAGCCTCTAGCCGCTCCACCTGGGCTGCCTATTCCCCCTGCAGGAGCTGCGACGGACTCCAGTTGCACACAGGGAAAGGGCACGTCCCGTTTCCTCCTGCAGTAGTCTAGGAGAGCATGATACCGGTGACGGCCTCCAGCTGCACCCGTAGATGGGAGACGGCCTTTACCTGCTCTTCACATGCACATTGCCCTTTGTATGGGGCTTCGGCTATGGCCTCCAGCCACGCCTGTAGACAAGCAACGGCCTCCAGCTGCGCACTGTCTGCTGCCCCGTCAGGAAGTTGGGCCTCGGCGACAGCCTCCAGCTGCACCAACAGGGTAGGGACGGCCTCTAGCCGCCCTCCTCCTGTTGCCCAAGGGACCTCGGTGGCAGCCTCCAGCTGCACCAGGGAGGGACGCTACCAAAGCCCCTCGCCCCCTGTGACTTCACAACATGAGGGCGACCTCTGCCCTTCCCCATCCACCTGCAGCCGAGATGGGTGTCCCCATCCCTGCCCGGATTGAGGCAGCCCCCAGACTGAAGACTCTCAGCTAGTGGACTGGTGGCAAAGCCCTGTATTGTCCCCGGGGCTGTTCTCCCTACAACTGGCGCCCGGAGAAGACCTGCCCCTGACAGATCCCTGCTGGGACGATGCCGCAGCCCTGCTCTGATGGCAAGGCACCAGGAAGGGGACTGCAGCCACTGGGATCCTGACGGCACCCCCAGCACCCCGGAGCGAGGCCTCCCCAGCCCCCAGCCCAAGCAACGTTGCTCTCCCACCAGGCACATACGGAGACGCCCGGAGAGGCTGTTTGGTGCTTATCCCATAGGCCAGACTCAACCCCCAGCCCCCAGCACGAGGGGCCCTTCACCACGCCCCACCCACAGTCCGCAGAAGGAGATGACACCCACCCTTGCCCACGAATAGTGGCCCAGTGTGTGTGTGTGACGAAGTGAACTATAGTGAAGGACAATGCCGAGAGAAAAACGGACATCCAGTGCAACAGGGGCTATCCATAACCAACACCCCCTTTCTTGTGACTGTGTCAACCTATAGTGATCCTTAACTCCCTCCCCCCTTGTGATCTCATCCACACTTGGTGAACTCCTAGCATGAGTGTAGAATGGTGAGGCAGTAAGTCCCCTCAGGACAAGAAGCCACTAAAGTGATAGGCTGTGTACTGGAAATAACTAGATCTGAACTCTCACTCCTAATAATACAGCACGAGCCTAAAGACAGTGAACGGTGCCACACCCACTCTTCCTGATATAGCTATTGTGCCTATCCCGTATCCTGCGAGATATGCTCAACCAAATTCAGCAGCCCAAGAATTGATGTGACATTCATATTGTGAGATTGTCTGCCTGTTACTGTACGGAGAATTTGTGAATATTCGTGTAGGTCGTTGCCTAGAGTTTTTATGCCCTGTTCCCCTTATGTTTGTGGCCTAGCCCCGGTCTAGAAAAGAACTCAACTGCAGGCCAGGCGTTTCTAGGACGGAAAGCCACCCTAACTGCAGGAGATACCGAAAACAGATTTTTGAAAAATGTTTCAGGCAGCAGAAAGAATGCTGGGCTACGTGTGTCAAGTCAGAAGGGACCTACTTTGAGGGAGAGTAGTGTCCTAGCTCAACAGGTTAGCCATTTATTTTTTCAGAGTCTAAGGTTGGATACTTTCTCAACAGACCTTGTGTGTGTATATATATATATATATATATATATATATATATATATATATATATATATATATATATATATGTTATGCAGCGTGCTCTGAGTCTAACTTCTTGTATTCAGAACATGGCCACTGACTTGGGTTCTTTTTCAGGACTGGGTCAAGGGCAAGCAACAAAGGAACAGGGCTAAAACACAGGCCGACCAGTCTTACATGTATATGACCATACAAAAGGTATACAGCACTTAACACAATACATATGACACAGAACAAGTCACTATTGGTACATGAGGATATAAAGCAGACTAGGAGATGTCAGGCAGGTGTAGGTGACGGCCAGGGGTAGGAGGGGGGCTGTCTCGGGTGCACTCTCTGGCTGCATGGTGGGGCCTCCGGTGTGGGCTGTGGGGTGGCATTGTGGGTGGCCCACTTTGGGCAGGGCCCTGGGGTGTTTGGTGGCCCTTGGGACTGGGGCCAAACAGGTCTAGTAGGTGTGCAGCTCGGTGCCTGCCCTTGGAAGTGGTGGGAGTCTTGCTGGGGGGTCCAGACTGGTCCTGGCCCAGGGTCTTTGGGTTGTCCCTCGAAGGCTGGGGGCTGCAGTCTCGCCAGAGTGGGGAGGCCGCCAGGGGCTGCCTGTGGCTGCTTTCACTTGGGGAGTCCGACGGCAGCTGGGGGCGTCGAGGGGCCGGCTGCAGTGAACGAACATCCAGGCTCACGATGGGGCTGCTCCAGATGTTCTCCACTAGGGACTCGGGGAGCAGTCTCCACCCCTAGGGGTGTGGGGAAAGTGTGAGGGGATTCCCACTCGGCCTCTGGAGGGGCAAGCCAAGCCAGGGAAGCTGCCCTTAGCGGGACCCTCCAGTGTAGTGGAGGAGGGAGGACCGGTGGTCGTTCCCTCACTTTGCAAGTCTAGTGGACATTACCATAACTCCACTCCAGGGCAGTGGGAGAAGGAAGTCCAGTGGACATTCCTTCCGCTGGGCAAATCTGGTAGACGTTACCGTGGTCAGTGGATGAAGGAAGTCCGGTGGATGTTCCTTCTGCCTGGCAAGTCTGGTGGATGTTACCGATGCTCCACTCCGGGGTAGTGGAGGAAGGAAGCCTGCTGGACGTCCCTTCCACCTGGCAAGTCCGGTGGACATTACCAAGGCTCCACTCATCCTGGGGGCGGCAGGTAGAGGAAGTCTGGTGGACGTTCTGCCAGCGGCATGTCCAGTGGATGTTGCTGAGGCCCTGCTGCCGGGGAGGGTGCAGCCAAGGGGAATCCAGTGGAAGTCCCCTCTATGGCAGGTCCAGTGGACGCTACCACAGCTCTGCTCCCTTCCCTGGGATGACAGGTGAGGGAAGTCCAGTGTTACCATGTTCCTGCTCCTAGTAGTGAGCGGCAGATGAGGGAGATCTGGTGGATGCTCCCTCTACAGCAAGTCCGGTGGATGTTCCTGCTGCACTGCTCCCTATGGGATCTGTAGGTGCAGGACGTTCCTCTGTTGGTAAATCCGGTGGATGTTACCAAGGGCCTACTGGGGACTGTACAGGTACAAGTCCCACCCCGATCCTGGCAAGTGTTGTCCTGGTTGGAGTGTAATGTGGCAGGATGATGAACTCCCTGCTGGTTCTGTTGCGGGGAAGAGGGGGATATGGTAGTGGGGGATGTAGGCCTGTGTGGCTTGGGGCCCTTGCGTGCCTCCCCGTGGCCTCCTCCTGCAGTGGGTGTCTCGCCCTGCCTAGGGTCTCCTCCTGGGGTGGATATTTCACCACCTTGTGGCTGGAGGTGGTAGGTGTCCAAGGTGGATGTCTGGTGGGAGGGCACGAGGTGGTGGAGTAGGTCAGTCCAGTGGCATGTAGGGTGATTCGGCTCCTAGTGTGGGTTGTATATGACTTGCAGAGTGGAGGTTTGGGTCATCTTCTGCATGTTTATCAGTTGTGAGGTTCCCTTCAGCCGGCATTTGTTTCCCCAGGTGGAGCTTCACAGGACGTGCTTGATCCTCATCTTGGGTGGCGGGGAATAAGGTGAGCGACCTGTGGCTGTCAGCTGCAGACTGGAGATGAGCAAGGTTGCCCTGGTTTTATGAGGTCATGGAGGGTCGCCTTAATCGGCTTAGTGGGTCGGGCTACTGGAATCATTCATCCTGTGTGGTGTATTTTTAGGGTGAGGGGAGAGGTGTTGGGTATGGGTGGTGTGGGGGAGGTTCGTGTGGGGGTTTTGGGCGTATCTGGCAGGTGGGTGGGAGAGGTGGCCTGATCTGGTTGTGGTGGTGGTTAGTACAGAAGTGGGTAGCGAGGAGGTTGGTGCACGTGGTGCGTTAGCTGGGTGGGTGTGGGGGGTTTTTGGTTGGGGAGGTGTGGTTGTTGTGTTAGGTGGTGGTGTGGTGGTCGAGGAAGGGGGAGTGGTGTGGAGCCCGGTGCAGGGTGTGGGTGTGGAGTGAGGAGTGGGTGAGGATGAGGGGCGTGTGGGTGTGAGGTGTCCAGTTTTGGAAGTGGTGGTGGTGAGGTCAGGTGAAAAGGGAGAGGAGGATTGGCCACGTGGTGTCGGGGTTGGGGATGGTGGCGCACCTGTGGAGGTGGGAGTGTGAAGTGAGGTCACCGGAGGTGAGTGGGGGATCTGGGGAGAGGGCAAGGAGTCGGAGGGGGGTGTGGCGGGAGACGTGATTGTGGAGGGAGGACTGGGTGAGGTTGAGGAGAGGGATGGTGTGAAATAGTAGGTGTATGAGTCAGTGCGGTGGTCAGGAGGGGGGAAGGGCGGTGATGTGGTGTGCTGGGCAGGAGGGTGAGTGTGGCAGGGTGGTGTGGTTGGAGGTGAATGGAAAGGACGCACGTGGCGATTCCTGTAGGTGTGGGTGGTGTTATGGTATTGAATAGTTACTTGGTAGGGGTTGGGGACTTTTATGATTGTGAAGGGTCCCATGTATCGGGGTGATAGTTTGTTAGGGGTTGGTAGCTTGGCCACCATCACGGAGTCGCCTGCTTTGTAAGGACAGTGTGTAGTGGTGTTGGGTTGGAGGTCCTAGTTGTTTTGTAGGTGGTGTAGTCGGCACTTGAGGTGGTGGAGGGGATCGGACGTGGGGGAGGTTGCAGGTGGCTGTAAGTGGTGGTGGAGTGGCATGAGGAGTGCTGTTTTGCTGAATACTCACTTGTGTGGGGCGGTGCTGTCCTCGCGTGGGCAGGAGTTCATTCCCCATTGCACGATCTTTACGTGAGCTGGTCAGTCTTTGCTCTGTGTTTCATGAATCTTGGTTCGTACTTGGTTGAGTAGGGTGCAGTGGCTCCTCTCACAAATGCCATTTCCTTGTGGCCAGTATGGGGAAGAGTGGGAGAGTTTGTACCTGAAGATTTTGGCGAGTTCTTTCCATACCCTGTTGGTGAATTCCGGGACATTGTCAGAGTGGAGGGCTTGGGGAATGCCGAAATACGGGAATACATGGCGGTGAAAGTGGGTCATGGTGTCTAGGGTGGTGTCTGGATTGAATGATATGTGTCCCAAGTGCATGAACAGGTGGTCGCTTGGAGCTTGAAGAATATTTGGTGTGGGATCCATTCCAGCTGATCTTTTTTTTTGTCATTGCTGTAGGAGGCTAAGGGCGACATTGATGGGTAGTCTGGATAGGGCATCGGCATTTGTGTGTAGTTTTCCTGGCTGCTATGCTATATTGAAGTTGAATTCTTTGAGTGCTTCACTCACCTGATTATTTGGGCGCTGTGAGTCTCCGATTGTTATAAACACTGGAGGGGCTGGTGGTCCGTGATTATGGTGACGTGGGTGCTGGACAGGTAGGCCCGGAAGTAGTCCAGAACCCAGATGATGCCCAGGCATTCCCGTTTGGTGGCAGTGTAATTCTTTTTGGCCTGGTTAAGGGTGAGGCTAGCGCAGGCGATGATGTGTTCCCACCCTTCATGGACTTGAACCAGGATGGCAATGATCACTACAGGCAAAAGGGCGGGGTGTTGGCAGAGAATGCAACGATTGAGGCAGTGATTAGTTGGTTTTTGAGATTGTTGAAAGCTTGTACACAGTCTTCTGTCCAGGTGAAAGTTTCGCCCTTCCTTGTCATGTTGTGCAGGGGTTTTGCTATGTCAGTGAAACCCTTCACGAAGAGTTGGTAGTAAGATGCGAGGCCAATGAAGGCACGGATCTTGTGTATGTCTCAGGGCAGGGGGAGGTCCGCGACAGCATGCAGCTTATCCGGGTAAGGTGCTATGCCTCCCTTGGAGATGAAGTGTCCTGGGAAGGAGACGGATCATTTAGCTAAGATGCACTTGGATGGCCTGAGTTTGAGTCCTGCCTGCCAGATCCTGAGGAAGACTTGTTGGAGGCAGTGGAGGTGGTTGGCCCATGTCCAGCTGAAAATAATGACGTCGTCCAGGTATCCAAGGCATATCTCCCAGGTTAGGCTGCTGAGAACTGATTCTGTTAGCCGGCAGAATGTTGCGGGGGCATTGCATAGGCCGAAGGGGAGGACGTTGAATCCGTAATGCTTCCTGTTGCTAGTGGAGAATGATGTTTTACCCCTGTCCTCAGGATGCACTGGGACCTGCCAGTATCCTGATTGCAGGTCGAGGGTGGAGAACCAGGATGCTCCATACAGGGAGTTGAGAGAGTCGTCTATCCTGGGCAGCAGCGTGACGTCCTTGGTGGTTATGTTGTTTAACCACCTATAGTGCCGTCTTTCTTTTTCACCAAGACAACGGGGGAGGACCAAGGGCTGGTGGATGGAGATATGACAGCGGCATTGAGCATGTCCTGGACCTGCTGGTCTTCTTCAGCCCATTGGTTGTTTTTTTTTTTCTCCGAGAACTAATCCTTTGGGGAAGGTGAGGTGGAAATGTTGACGATGCACACTGCCCCGAGGTGGGGGAAGGAGGAAGGTAGGGGACAACAGGCAGGAGGTGATGGCTCCTGAAGGTAGGTTTGGTGAAAACAGGGTGGAGTTTCCAGTGGGCCTATGCAGATGGAGCCAGGCCTCGTGGTGGTGGGGGGGGATGGTAAGGGTGGAGGCGATGGTGGCATGGCAGGGAAGGTGGTGGGCGGGACTAGGGGCCGTAGGGGGTAGGGTGGAGGACATGGTGGGGTGGGTGGGAGGGCAGAGGGGGGGCAGGTGTGCACATGCAGTGTGGCCGAGGGGGGGTGGATCTGGGGGCTTCCTGAAGTGGAGGCACCACTTGTGACAATCGATGCTGGTGTCCAGTTTTTGCAGGAGGTCTAATCCCAGGTAGCCATCATATGCACGGCAAGTTGAGTTGAAGATAATAAACTGGTGTTGAGTAGATACGTTCTGATGGGTTTCAGCATGTAGGGCCTGGGTCTCCCCGCATATAGGCAGGGGGCCATCCCCCACATCTATGATATGGGCAGAAGTGGGAAGGAGTGGGCCAAAAACCAAAGAGTGGCAAGAGTAGAAGTGGTGATAGAGGCAGGACCTGGCTGCTCCCGTATCGACCAGTAACCTCGCCTTCACCCCATTCAGCCTCATCTTGTCGTAGACTGGGGGGTGCTATTTGTGTAAGGTGGCCCCCGCCACCGTGGGAAGGTGCGGAGGCGGTCCTAAAAATCCAGCTGTTGTGATGTCCTCCTCTCTGAGCTCTGTTTCTCTGGGGTCAGAGTAGTCGGCTGTGGGGGCATCGTCCTTGATGCTGTCGTCCTCTATGGATAAGACTGCGGCGCCCCTGGGTGGCTGATATGTGCTGGGCGGCCTTCAGCTGCTCCCGTATGTCATGGATGATTACAAGCAGAGATTTCCCAAGGGTTGAGGGAGATGAGGTTGGTGTTTTCTTTAGGGGCGGGGCACCCCTTGGTGGAGAGTGCCCTTGGCATGGTGGGAGGTGCTGAAGGAACAGTGTTACTGGGGGACGTTTGGGGTTTGGGTTGTGGTGGTTTGCGGGTTCGGACTCAGCTAACTGCCCCAATGTAATGGGGGGTGATGCAGGTGGCGAGGAGACATCTGACAAGCTGGATGACTTTATCAAGGTCCCCCGTCAGATCATAGATTGTAAAGTGCTCTCTAATGGCACTGGGGAGGATCCTCAGTAGGGTGTTCAAGGTGTGTTGGTCCCAGGCGGCAGCGTCGACTTCCAGGTAGGTGGCGGTGACGAGTCGCCTGGCCTGGATGAGGGTGTCGTCCAGGTTACTGTTGTCGGTGAGGGCGTCGAGTTGAGAGAAGGCAATGACCTTCCCTAGTGATGACGTGACTGCCTTGGTCACGATTTGCTAGAACTGTGCCCATGTCAGCTCAGGGACAATTTTACAGTGATGCTGGAGACTACATTTCCCAGGTGGGGTAGGGTCACTGTGATCTTTTCTCTGTCATGCTCAGTTCCTATGTCCAATAAAGATTTGACCATGCACATGTATGTGTCAATGTCGCACTGTTCGGCTTTATAGTTTGGTAATTGCACGTGAGGTTTGGTCGCCATTTTTGCTACTTTCCCTTTGCTCCTTATTGCTCTTTGACTGGATCTAGAACCACTGCTAGCCATCAGCATCCAGCGTTATGCAGCATGTTCTGAGTCCAACTTCTTGTATTCAGAACAGGCACGGACTTGGGTTCTTTTTCGGGACCGGGTCAAGAGCATGCAACAGGAGGAACAGGGCTCAAACACAAGCTAACCAGTCTTACACGTATATTACCACACAAAAGATATACAGCACTTAACACAATACATATGACACGGTACAAGTCACTATTGGTACATGAGGTCATGAAGCAAACAGACTAGGAGATGTCAGGCAGGTGTGGTGATGGCCAGGTGTAGGAGGGGGGCTGTCTGGGGTGCACTCTCGGGTTGCGTGGTAGGGCATCCAGTGTGGGCTGTGGGGCGATGTCGTGGGTAGCCCCCTTTGGGCGGGGCCGTGGGGTGTGTGGTGGTCCTCAGAACTGGGGCCAAACAGGGCTAGTAGGTGCGCGGCTTGGCACCTGTCCTTGGGGGTGGTGGGAGTCTTGTTGATGGGTCTGGGCTGGTCCTGGCCCGGGGTCTTTGGGGCATCCCTCGAAGGCTGGGGGC
>NC_137040.1:16262996-16267996 GCF_032717465.1 Coenobita brevimanus | reverse complement strand
CAGCCTGATCTCCATAGATCTGTGGGGGTTATCAGCTTGCAATCAGCGGTGCCCCATTCATGACATACGGGAACAACATTTAGCTGACTGACGGAAAACAACTACCCAAGGCCACCACTCGGTCTCCTCCATCCAATACCACGACACCCCAAGCACCATCATGACCATCAAGTGATCCTGACCGACCCGGTGAATTACATACCACAATCGACTCCCCCCCCCACCAGCCACCTCTCAACCACGCCACGCTCACTTCCCCACCCAGCACGTCACACCACGACCTGCCACACAACTGACCAATACACCTGCTATCTCACACCATCATACTCATCACCCTCACTCATTCCCCCCTCCACAATCATGCCCCCCCACCATACCCTCCACCAACTCCGCACCCTCATCACAGACCCCCCACTCACCCTTGGTGACCTCACCTCCCACCCCAACACTCACTGCAGCACTGCTACCACTGGACAGGCTTGGGTCCAAGTGCAGGTACTTGTACTTGGACTTAAGTACAAAATTTTGAGTACTTGTACTTGAGATTTTAAAAATCAATGTACTTGTACTTGGGCCAAATGAACTTGAAAAAATTAAGAACTTTTAAGTACTTTTCAAGTACAGTACAGTAATAATCATATAAAGTATACTGCATAAGTAATTAAATAACAATAACTGCTTCGACTGTGACAGTAGGCAGATTATGATAAGTTATTTTAGTTATACTGTTTATTTTAATAAACAGTATGCATGTAAATTATCAACTAATAATGGTAGATCTTCACCTCTCTCTTAGGTGCTGCGAGCCGAGGTTCACTGTCTAAAATCTGAGAACTACACAGAGAGATACTTTTGGGGGGGCTTAACTATATTCATTTTAGTAAGTGAAATACCTGCGTGGTGGAGTGAGCCAGACACCACCACCCCAGGAGGAGGGTACAGGGAGGTGACCCCCACCCCACAAGGAGATGACAGGGAGGCTTTTTCACCTCATGAGCCTTCCGGGCGGGAACGACATATCTCCCCCGAGACCCGACGCCCCTCTTCAACACAGCCATGCTACCGGGCAGAACGCAGTTTGAGTGCACTACACTCCAGCGGAGGAAGCACTCACCAGAATCGGGGTGGGAGTTACACTCTCAAGTCCCAAGCAAGCCCTTGGATGCTGTGTCGACTGGATCGGTCTTCACAAGAGGAGAGGACTCCATTGTAGCCTCCAGTCTTACTATACCCCAGGGTAGCAGCGGCACAGTAGCATCCACCGGATCTACTGTGGGTGGAGTGACCACTGATTCTCCACCCTCTGCCACCCACCTTCGGGGGCCAGCACGTCAGCACGTCTCACAGACAATCTTCGCTGGATCTGCCCAGGAGTGACGTGGGCCCAGGGGTAGACTCTACCAGAGCTACCTACGTGGGACAGATCACCGGTCATCTCCCAAGCTGCCCCAGCCACGATGGCAAGAGGACAGACTCCACAGGAACTGTGGCATTAGCCAGGAGAGCCCACCGGGCCTCCCCCTCGCATTGTCCCCTGGGGCAGGTGCCCCAGTCCCGACGGCAGGACAGACTCCACCAGAGCTGCGGCAATAGCCAGGAGAGCCCACCGGGCCTCCCCTTCCCACCGTCGTCAGGTTCAGCGGCACTTGAAGGAGTGCACCCAGGACCTCCTTCCACCTCTGTCCTGAGTAGGAACTTAGGCAGTGCCCACCAGGTCTGTCTGGCCGAAGGAGCACCCACCAGGTCTCCCTCTTGTGCCCTGGTCTGGAGTTCTGGCAGGGACCGTCAGGCCCTCCAAGCCGGGAAGCAGACTGCTGGTCGCTCCCCCACCACAACCCTTGGAGTTCTTACTGAGGATGATGCCCCTTGCTCAGCCCATCCTTCCTGTGGCGGAGCGAGGTGCCCCTCTCCCCGTCCCTCTCCCCTGGAGAGTGGGAACTGCTTCCCTGCAGGTACCCCACCAGAGACCAGCCAGGGTGAGATGATCCCGAGGCCAGGTGTCCTGTTGCTGCAACTCCATCCTCACCACCCACGGGTGCTTCCAGACTCCCCCAGAGAGAGCAGACCACCCCTGAGGCCTCCTCCCCCAGGTGAGGCCGCAGTCCCCAGAGCAGACAGAACACCTCCACCATCCACCATAGCTGCCGGACTCCTCCTGGAGTAGGTAGCCGCAGGCAGCCCCTGACAGCCGCCCCTGCCAGACGGGACTGCAGCCCCACAAGGGCGCCGCCCGACCCACAGCCGACTGTCGGCCTTGGCCTAGCCAGGTCTGTCCTCAGGACTCCAATCATGACGAAGGGTCGGTGCCATGCTGCGCTCCTCCTGGCCTTATTCGGCCTCAGCCATGAGGGTCCTGCTTCGCCCAGGGCCCCTACAGAAAGAGGGCTGCCCAAAACCCCGCACATCAGCTCCCGTAGGACCTGTGGCAATCCCGATGACGACCTGCACCGAGAATATACTCCTGACAGCCCGCCCCCTACGCCCGGCTGCCACCTGCGGCTGCCAATAAAGGGGCCTCCTCCCCAGCATGCCCACCCCTCTCTGCCTGTATCATGAGTAGAAGGACTCTGAGGTTATTGTTTTGTCTCCTGGTAATGAAAAGACATGATCTTCAGTGACACAGACCTCCCCCCCCCAAGTGTCCCCAGTGCTACCCGCCCTTTTTTTCCCCCTCCTGCTGAACAAGTGAAGTAGCTACTCCAGGGGAAACCCACATTGTTCATATTGGTACGAGGCGAGAGGCCCCAGTTGTTCCCCAGTGTGCTTCCCCCCCTCCCCAGTGCAATACACGATGAACTCCCTCCAAGTATCAGTGCCGTGCCCCTGCCCCCATAATTATTGTATATCCCTCCCCCCTGCTTAGTCTGATTTTAACTCACTGAGTGCATACACTTGGGGTATACTCTCTGTGACTGGCCTACGAATAGAGATACTGTGTAACAATAGTCCCCTTCATCCCTGTCATGCAAGTAGGTAATATTTGGTATATTCTCTGTTCTATGTCATGCAGGTGTAACATAGGGTAGCTGGGATCTCATCCATGCCACGCAGATGTGTACAACTAGCATAAGGTGCCGTCTATGTCACGCGAATGTGTACTGGAATGAGAATATACTTCTGTCCCTGTCACGCACTGTATATACTGAAAAAGACTATATTGGGAGTGTTACACATATGGGAACAGGACAACCTGGTATATTGTATGAGATATATCTGTATTGCTGTGTGGGATTATTCTGTATAAGTAGAGACATAACTCTGTGTTTGTTGGTCAAAACTCTATATGAACTAGGTGGAGATATTTAGTTTAAGGTATAGCCTTCTGTGTCATATTAATAATCTGTATAATTTAGGTTTGGTCAAGGTCTGTAGTGTGTAATTTGATATTGTTAATATATACCTGTGCCTTTGCCCAGTCGGGTTTGGACTTCCCTTTCTTGTCTGTGCATTCTGACTCGGTCAAGAACAAAGAACCCAAGGCTGCACCGTACCTGGACCCGAGAAGTGGGAGTCCAGACTATGCTGCATAACACTGGTGACTAGCGGTGGTTCTTGATCTGGCAGTAGAACAACAAGGAGGGAGGAAAATTGCAAACATGGGTGCCAAACCACATGTGCAACTCCCCAAGTTTGCCTCCGAACTTTATGACATAAACACCTACATGTCCACGATCAAAGCTATACTAGGCATAAGCTCTGAAAACGACTGCGAGAAGATAGCCATCACACTCCCCCACCTTGGAAAAATCGTTTCAAGTATAGCCACGAAAATAGTCTCGGAGTTGAAATGGGACCAGTTTCAACAAATATTGACACAGGCCGTCACACCCTCCCTGGAGAAAGTCGTCACCTTTTCCCAACTAGGTGCCTTGACATATAATGGGAACTTAGATGACACCCTTATCCAAAACCAACGTCTTGTCACCATCGCCTACCTGGAGGCGAATATCAAAACCTAGGACCTGAGGGTCCTCCCCAGCATCGTTAGGGAGCATTTTACTATATACAACCCGACTGGGGACATTAACAAAGACATCCAGCTGGTGAGGCCCCTACTTGTCGCCTGCACCACCCCTCAGCAAATAGGGGCGGTGAGCAGAGTTCCCACTGGCAGGCTGCCTCCCAGAAACATGCCGCCCCCAGAGCCTCCCATTTTACTAAGGGCTATCCCCACCAAGAAACACCGTAGCCCCAGAGAGACGACCAACCTCATCTCCATAAATCCATGGGAGTTCTCCGCATGCAGCCACTGCTGCCCCATACATGACATCCAGGAGCAGCTGAAGGCCGCTAGATGTAAGACAATCAACCAGGGGCACCACAAAGTATTGGTCACTGAAGATAACCAAGCAGAGGACACAACACCCTCCACTGATGACCCTGATGCTGAGGAGACAGAACTAGGAGGTGAGGAGGCGGGCACCTCACCCCAGCTGGATTTTTAGGACTGCCCCCGCACCTCCCAACGGTGGCGGGGGCCACCTCGCACAAATATCGCCCCTCAGTCTATGATAAGGTAAGGCTGAACAGGGTGAAAGCTCGACTGCTGGTTGACATGGGAGCAGCCAGATCATGTCTATACCACCACTTCTACTCCCATCACTCCACAGCCATCGGCCCTCTCCTCCCCACCTCGGCCCACCTCATAGATGCGGGGGATGGCCCCCTGCCTATCTATGGGGAGACACGGGTCCTCCATGTCGAAACACACCAACAAGTGACCTCTCAACATTATTTCATTATATTTGACTCTACCTGCTGTGCCTACGATGGCTACCTGAGACTGGATTTACTGCAGAAACTCTGGGCCAGCATTGACTGCCACGGATGGCGGCTGCACTTTAATAAGCCACCAAATCCACCCCTTCAGCCCCTCTGCACGTACAACGCCACGACACTACCACCCTCGCCGGACGTCACCACCCCCCTGCACCCCCCTGCCACCCCACCCCTCCCATCCAGTGAAACCCCCACCTCCCTGCACCCCCCCTGCCACCCCA